>NC_048575.1:80151075-80418575 GCF_013265735.2 Oncorhynchus mykiss | reverse complement strand
ATAAAAACAGGTGACAAAAACATCACAAAATGAACAAACTTGCCCATTGATAAGACCATTTTCAACACAGTTCACAGTGTGAATATTTCTCAGAATCGTGCAATACACACAAGTGTTGCTACACTACTTGTTGTGTGTGGTCATTATGCTCCTGGGAAGAGATCACTAAGATCTCCTGTGAGTAAGACTGTTACCCATCCCAGCCGCGGTGAGGCAAAAACATATTTATACGGGTAGGTTGGTTCTCTCTGCTGTGACACAACGTCTCTTAGAGGTTTGGAATCATATCTCCATATGCACTGACAAGCATTTCGCCACACTCGCATTAACATCTACTAAATCGTGTGTATGTGACCAATACAATTTGATTTGACACACATACACACAAACGCACAAAACAAAATCTTATTTCCGCACAGTCACACATTATAGAGACAGACTATCGCCGTCCGTTCTTTTAAACTTCCTTACGCGAACCTCACTTTCAAGACGCCAAAACTTTCTTCGTCTCTAATCATATCAGTCTTGATTGAGGCTTTTCATTTATCTGCCTTCCATTAATCTGCATGTCCAGCCATTATATTTAGCCTTACAATTAAGTAACTGTTTCACCATTTTTCCGTTCAGCACAACCAGGGCTACAAGTAGAACACAACACTATTTGATATAAAAATAAAAAAAAGTGTCATCCAGGAGTTTAATTGACAAATGTCAATTTAAAAAAAAAAGTTAAGTCAAAGCAAAAACATGATAAAAAATTAATTTATATGAATTCTCTAAGTACATAAATAGTTTGCTCACTGGGGAATTAATATCTAACTAGTCAGTGACAAGTATGTTGAGTTTTGTGACAGCAACTATGTGAGCTTCTTATACCCTTACCTTCTAACGAATCTCATGTAGCTAGTGTAGCCCAGCCCCCCCTGTCAATCACACAGACTCCTGGTTGGTATCTACGGATGCAGAAGAAGGAATGACGAATCCAACGATATAACCCAGCACTCTGTTTTAATAAAGGAGGAATTCTAAAACGTACCCGGACGTTACGGAAGGACTCATTGGGTTAACTCTCTCAGCGTCAGGTCAGAAAGGACGTTCTCCGTGTAGTCACTTCTGTGTGTTCCCTTTTCTCAATATTATGACCGGGAAAATGACTCATGTTATTAAATTGATACCGTTTCATTATTTTCAATTCTAAAAGTTATTTTTCTTCCCTAAGGAAGTTGAAACAAAAAGATGGGCTGACATCAACTTTACTTTACAGTTTCTTTCGTTGTGCTGGTCAAATTATGATAGTACATCTGTACATGCACAGTGCTGTTGAAGAGATGTTTGAAGAAAACAGTCTGTCAATTGCGCTGTGTGAAGAGCTCTGTGTATATACAGATGTACTATCATAATTTGACCAGTTTCTCACAGCAGGGAAAATAATCCTGCAGCATCCAGAAATGTGAATTATTATGTGGATTATAATTCATGGAAATGTTCTGACAGCTAGATAAGAGTAACACAGTTGAAAAGACTTCAGAAGAACTAATCCAAGGCCAACCTAGAGACACACTGTTCCTTTGTCTCAGCTTTCACACACACACACACACACACACACACACGCACGCACGCGCCCCAACTCAAGTTATACTGATGACTCAATCACTGCAATGACGCAAAGGATGTGGGTTCTCTTGGCTCTGAATGATAGAGACAGGCTGAGGAATCATTCCTACCCATACTACTGTAAATATCCTTCAGGAATCATTACTGCCAATATTACTGTATATATCCTTCAGGAATCATTCCTGCCCATACTACTGTAAATATCTTTCAGGAATCATTCCTGCCAATATTACTGTATATATATCCCACAGGAATCATTCCTACCAATTCTACTGTGTATATCCCACTAGGAATCATTCCTGCCAATATTACTGTATATATATCCCACAGGAATCATTCCTTCCAAAAATACTGTTCATATCCCACAGGAATCATTCTTGACAAAAATATATATCCCACTAGAATCAATCCTGCCAATACACTTAGAGTCGTTGTCCTGTTGGAAGGTGAACCTTCGCCTCAATCTGAGGTCCTGAGAGCTCCGGAGCAGATTTCCATCAAGGATGTCTCTGAACTTTGCTCCGTTCATCTTTGCCCCAATCCTGACTAGTCTCCCAGTCCCTGATTTCCTCCAGACGTGACGCTTGGTCTGAGAGTCTATAGGTGACTTTTGGCAAACTCCAAGCGGGCTGTCATGTGCATTTTACTGAGGAGTGGCTTCTGTCTGGCCACTCTACCATAAAGGCCTGATTAGTGGTGTGCTGCAGGGATTATTGTCCTTCTGGAAGGTTCTTCATCTCCACAAAGGAACTCTAGAGCTCTGTCAGAGTCACCTCCCTGACCAAGGCCCTTCTCCCCCGATTACTCAATTTGGCCGGGCGGCCAGCTCTAGGAAGAGTCTTGGTGGTTCCAAACTTCTTCCATTTAAGAATGATGGAGGCCACTGTGTTCTTGGGGACCTTCAATGCTGCAGAAATGTTTTGGTACCCTTCTCCAGATCTGTGCCTCGAAAGTATTCGGCCCCCTTGAACTTTGCAACCTTTTGCCACATTTCAGGCTTCAAACATAAAGATATAAAACTGTATTTTTTTGTGAAGAATCAACAACAAGTGGGACACAATCATGAAGTGGAACGACATTTATTGGATATTTCAAACTTTTTTAACAAATCAAAAACTGAAAAATTGGGCGTGCAAAATGATTCAGCCCCTTTACTTTCAGTGCAGCAAACTCTCTCCAGAAGTTCAGTGAGGATCTCTGAATGATCCAATGTTGACCTAAATGACTAATGATGATAAATACAATCCACCTGTGTGTAATCAAGTCTCTGCATAAATGCACCTGCACTGTGATAGTCTCAGAGGTCCGTTAAAAGCGCAGAGAGCATCATGAAGAACAAGGAACACACCAGGCAGGTCCGAGATACTGTTGTGCAGAAGTTTAAAGCCGGATTTGGATACAAAAAGATTTCCCAAGCTTTAAACATCCCAAGGAGCACTGTGCAAGCGATAATATTGAAATGGAAGGAGTATCAGACCATTGCAAATCTACCAAGACCTGGCCGTCCCTCTAAACTTTCAGCTCATACAAGGAGAAGACTGATCAGAGATGCAGCCAAGAGGCCCATGATCACTCTGGATGAACTGCAGAGATCTACAGCTGAGGTGGGAGACTCTGTCCATAGGACAACAATCAGTTGTATATTGCACAAATCTGGCCTTTATGGAAGAGTGGCAAGAAGAAAGCCATTTCTTAAAGATATCCATAAAAAGTGTTGTTTAAAGTTTGCCACAAGCCACCTGGGAGACAAACATGTGGAAGAAGGTGCTCTGGTCAGATGAAACCAAAATTGAACTTTTTGGCAACAATGCAAGACGTTATGTTTAGCGTAAAAGCAACACAGCTCATCACCCTTAACACACCATCCCCACTGTCAAACATGGTGGTGGCAGCATCATGGTTTGGGCCTGCTTTTCTTCAGCAGGGACAGGGAAGATGGTTAAAATTGATGGGAAGATGGATGGAGCCAAATACAGGACCATTCTGGAAGAAAACCTGATGGAGTCTGCAAAAGACCTGAGACTGGGACGGATATTGGTCTTCCAACAAGACAATGATCCAAAACATAAAGCAAAATCTACAATGGAATGGTTCAAAAATAAACATATCCAGGTGTTAGAATGGCCAAGTCAAAGTCCAGACCTGAATCCAATCGAGAATCTGTGGAAAGAACTGAAAACTGCTGTTCACAAATGCTCTCCATCCAACATCACTGAGCTCGAGCTGTTTTGCAAGGAGGAATGGGACAAAATTTCAGTCTCTCGATGTGCAAAACTGATAGAGACATACCCCAAGTGACTTACAGCTGTAATCGCAGCAAAAGGTGGCGCTACAAAGTATTAACTTAAGGGGGCTGAATAATTTTGCACGCCCAATTTTTCAGTTTTTGATTTGTTAAAAAAGTTTGAAATATCCAATAAATGTTGTTCCACTTCATGATTGTCTCCCACTTGTTGTTGATTCTTCACAAAAAAATACAGTTTTATATCTTTATGTTTGAAGCCTGAAATGTGGCAAAAGGTCGCAAAGTTCAAGGGGGCCGAATACTTTCGCAAGGCACTGTATATATACTACAGAAGTCATTCCTGCCAATACTATATATACTACAGAAGTCCTTCCTGCCAATACTATATATACTGCAGAAGTCATTCCTGCATATACTATATATACTACAGAAGTCATTCCTGCCAATACTATATATACTACAGAAGTAATTCCTGCCAGTACTATATATACTACAGAAGTCATTCCTGCCAATACTATATATACTACAGAAGTCATTCCTGCCAATACTATATATACTACATAAGTCCTTCCTGCCAATACTATATATACTGCAGAAGTCATTCCTGCCAATACTATATATACTACAGAAGTAATTCCTGCCAATACTATATATACTGCAGAAGTCATTCCTGCCAATACTATATATATACTACAGAAGTCATTCCTGCCAATACTATATATACTACAGAAGTCATTCCTGCCAATACTATATATACTACAGAAGTCCTTCCTGCCAATACTATATATACTGCAGAAGTCATTCCTGCCAATACTATATATACTACAAAAGTCATTCCTGCCAATACTATATATACTACAGAAGTAATTCCTGCCAATACTATATATACTGCAGAAGTCATTCCTGCCAATACTATATATATACTACAGAAGTCATTCCTGCCAATACTATATATACTACAGAAGTCATTCCTGCCAATACTATATATACTACAGAAGTCCTTCCTGCCAATACTATATATACTGCAGAAGTCATTCCTGCCAATACTATATATACTACAAAAGTCATTCCTGCCAATACTATATATACTACAGAAGTAATTCCTGCCAATACTATATATACTACAGAAGTCATTCCTGCCAATACTATATATACTACAGAAGTCCTTCCTGCCAATACTATATATACTGCAGAAGTCATTCCTGCCAATACTATATATACTACAGAAGTCATTCCTGCCAATACTATATATACTACAGAAGTCATTCCTGCCAATACTATATATACTACAGAAGTCCTTCCTGCCAATACTATATATACTGCAGAAGTCATTCCTGCCAATACTATATATACTACAGAAGTAATTCCTGCCAATACTATATATACTACAGAAGTCCTTCCTGCCAATACTATATATACTGCAGAAGTCATTCCTGCCAGTACTATATATACTACAGAAGTCATTCCTGCCAATACTATATATACTACAGAAGTCCTTCCTACCAGTACTATATATACTACAGAAGTCAGTCCTGCCAATACTATATATACTACAGAAGTCCTTCCTGCCAGTACTATATATACTACAGAAGTCATTCCTACCAGTACTATATATACTACATAAGTCATTCCTGCCAATACTATATATACTACAGAAGTCCTTCCTGCCAATACTATATATACTACAGAAGTCATTCCTGCCAGTACTATATATACTACAGAAGTCATTCCTGCCAATACTATATGTACTACAAAAGTCCTTCCTGCCAGTACTATATATACTACAGAAGTCCTTCCTGCCAGTACTATATATACTACAGAAGTCCTTCCTGCCAGTACTATATATACTACAGAAGTCATTCCTGCCAATACTATATGTACTACAAAAGTCCTTCCTGCCAGTACTATATATACTACAGAAGTCCTTCCTGCCAGTACTATATATACTACAGAAGTCCTTCCTGCCAGTACTATATTATACTACAGAAGTCATTCCTGAACTTCACTGGTCCCACAGTAAAACAAAACTATGTCAAACCAAATAAATAAAAACTGAAATCGTGCCGTCTGGTTTGCTTAATATAAGGAATTTGAATTTTTTGATACTTTTACTCTTGATACTTAAGTATATTTGAGAAATTACATTAACTTTTAAAACCAAATACTTTTAGACTTTTACTCAGGTACTATTTTACTGGGAGACTTTCACTTTTACTGGAGTCATTTTCTATTAATGTATCTTTACTTTTACTCAAGTATGACATATGGGTACTTTTTCCACCACTGCAGGCACGCACGCACGCACACACACACACATGCACACACATTACACACACACACACACACACACACACACACACACACACACACACACACACACACACACACACACACACACACACACACACACACACACACACACACACACAAACTGCAGAGCCAGTTGAGACATGGAAACGGTAAAGCAATTACAGGGCCTCATTCCAAACTGTATCAGGTTCAAACTGCACCCTAACTCTCTGTTGCTCTGCGTTCCAAATGGAACCCAACTGAGTTCCAAATGGAACTCTATTGCATTCCAAATGGAACCCTATTGCAGTCCAAATGGAACTCTATTGCATTCCAAATGGAACTCTATTGCATTCCAAATGGAACCCTATTGTCTACATACTGCACTACTATGGGCCTTGGTCTAACGTAGTGGACTATGTAGGGGCTATGGTGCCATTTGGGAATCATGGTTGGTCTTCACAGAGGTAAAGATAGAGAGCTGTCAGTGCCAAAGGGTTTCATTTTAAACTGCGTCCAGAGAAAATTCTAGTCGTCATTAGTGAAACTGAATCGCAGTAAATATTCCAGTTCACTAAGTGCTTCTTTGGAAAGGTTACCATAACCATGCTATTACCTCCCTGTATATAGTCATGTCATTACCTGGTACTCCCTGTATATAACCATGTTATTACCTGGTTCTTCATGTATATAGCCATGTTATTACCTCCCTGTATATAGCCATGTTATTACCTGGTACTCCCTGTATATAGCCATGTTATTACCTCCCTGTATATAGTCATGTTATTACCTGGTACTTCCTGTATATAGCCATGTTATTACCTGGTACTCTCTGTATATAGCCATGTTATTACCTGGGACTCCCTGTATATAACCATGTTATTACCTGGTACTCCCTGTATATAGCCATGTTATTACCTGGTACTTCCTGTATATAACCATGTTATTACCTCCCTGTATATAGCCATGTTATTACCTGGGACTCCCTGTATATAGCCATGTTATTACCTGGTACTCCCTGTATATAGCCATGTTATTACCTGGTACTTCCTGTATATAACCATGTTATTACCTGGTACTCCCTGTATATAGCCATGTTATTACCTGGTACTCCCTGTATATAGCCATGTTATTACCTGGTACTTCCTGTATATAACCATGTTATTACCTCCCTGTATATAGCCATGTTATTACCTGGTACTTCCTGTATATAGCCATGTTATTATCTACTCCCTGTATATAGCCATGTTATTATCTACTTTCTGTATGAAGTCATGTTATTAACTGGTACTCCCTGTATATAGCCATGTTGTTATCTACTTCCTGTATATAGTCACATTGTTACCTACTTCCTGTATATAGCCATGTTGTTATCTACTTCCTGTATATAGCCATGTTGTTATCTACTTCCTGTATAAATCCACATTGTTATCTACTTCCTGTATATAGCCACGTTGTTATCTACTTCCTGTATATGGCCACGTTGTTATCTACTTCCTGTGTATAGCCACGTCGTTATCTAATTCCTGTATATAGCCACGTCGTTATCTAATTCCTGTATATAGCCACGTCGTTATCTACTTCCTGTATATAGCCACGTTGTTATCTACTTCCTGTATATAGCCACGCTGTTATCTACTTCCTGTATATAGCCACGTTGTTATCTACTTCCTGTATATAGCCACATTGTTATCTAACTTCCTGTATATAGCCGTGTTGTTATTTTGACTCATCATTGTTATTTGTTATTTACTGTGTATTTCTTCTACGTGTCAATATTTCTGTTTTTTTTTAATATTTTTTATATTTATCTGTAGCTCTGTTGGAAATAGACCTATAAGTAAGCATTACACTGTTACCCTAGACTTAGACTGTTAGTCTACCCCTATTGTTTACAAAGCATGTGACAAGTAACATTTGATTTGATTTGATTATTGACACAGTAGCAGTATGGTATCTACGGGCGAGAACTTCAGTAGCAGAGACTTCTGTGCTCATTCTACAGAGTTCACTAACCCTTCCGCCCTCTCCCCCTCTCCCTCTCCCCCTCCCCCGTCCTTTTCACCCTCTCCCCAGAGAGGCAAACTTAATCTCCCCCCTCCCCCACATAGTGGATGAAACCCTAAACCACCCAAAGGCCATGTTCACACCCCCACACACAACCTTTGTCACTGGAGACCCCTGACACACAGCACGGAGTGGGGTGGTCTGATGTTTGCAGGGAGTGGGAGTGGGTGGGTATACACATGGGCAGAGTTACTGTGTGAAGTGTGTGTGTCTCTGTGTGAGAGAGAGACAAACACAAACAAACCCCACAGAGCCCCAGGACAGCAGCACAATTAGACCCAACCAAATCATGAGAAAACAAAAAGATAATTACTTGACACATTGGAAAGAATTATCAAAAAAACAGAGCAAACTAGAATGATATTTGGCCCTAAACAGAGAGTACAGAGTGGCAGAATACCTGACCACTGTGACTGACCCAAATTTAAGGAAAGCTTTGACTATGTACAGACTCAGTGAGCATAGCCTTGCTATTGAGAAAGGCCGCCGTAGGCAGACCTGGCTCTGAAGAGAAGACAGGCTATGTGCACACTGCCCACAAAATGAGGTGGAAACTGAGCTGCACTTCCTAACCATCTGCCCAATGTATGACCGTATTAGAGAGACATATTTCCCTCAGATTACACAACTCCACAAAGAATTCGAAAACAAACCCAATTTTGATAAACTCCCATATCTACTGGATGAAATTCCACAGTGTGCCATCACAGCACCAAGATTTGTGACCTGTTGCCACGAGACAAGGGCAACCAGTGAAGAACGAACACCATTGTAAATACAACCCATATTTATACTTATTTATTTTCCCTTGTGTACCCTTAACCATTTTTACATCGTTTTATATACGTAATATGACATTTGTAATGTCTTTATTGTTTTGAAACTTCTGTACGTGTAATGTTTACTGTTAATATTTATTGTTTATTTCACTTTTGTATTGTATCTACCTCACTTGCTTTGGCAATGTTAACACGTTTCCCAGGCCGTCAGGAAGTCCAGGATCCAGTTGCAGAGGGAGGTGTTTAGTCCCAGGATCCTTAGCTTAGTGATGAGCTTTGAGGGCACTATGGTGTTGAACGTTGAGCTGTTGTCAATGAACAGAATTCTCACATAAGTGTTTCCCTTTGTCCAGGTGGGAAAGGGCAGTGTGGAGTGCAATAGAGATTGCATCATCTGTGGATCTGTTGGAGCGGCATGCAAATTGGATTGGGTCTTGGGTTTCTGGGATAATGGTGTTGATGTGAGCCATGACCAACCTTTCAATGCCTACGGACGGTCTGTAGTCATTTAGGCAGGTTGCCTTTGTGTTCTTGGGCACAGGGACTATGGTGGTCTGCTTGAAACATGTTGGTATTACAGACCCAATCATGTTGAAAATGTCAGTGAAGACACCTGCCAGTTGGTCAGCACATGCCCTACTATCCTAGGGTTCAAATGTTAGCTACTATTCAGGGTCAGTTCCCTGTTCCCTGCGTGCAGTGAGGAAACTGAGCACACGTATACAGTACGCCAACATGATGGAAATGCACACACCCACAGTGGGGAAAGTACATAGAATACAACCTCTCCTTCCACCACTACAGGTTTACAAACACAGTGTTAACAGCACATGAAGACATACAGACAAGGAGACAGACCCTGACATTTTAGTACACGTGTGAAACAATCACTTTTTAAAAAATGAGTAATAATTTTTTTACTGGTTTTTACATGGACATTATTCATTTATAAATTATTATTATTATTATTATTTTTTTTTTATTTTTTTTTTTTATTTTTTTAATTATTATTATTATTATTATTTTTATTATTATTATTTATTATTATTATTATTTTTATTATTTTTATTATTATTATTTTTATTATTATTATTATTATTATTATTATTTTTATTATATTATTATTTTTTATTTTTTTAATTATTATTATTATTATTATTTTTATTATTTTTATTTTTATTATTATTATTATTATTATTATTATTATTATTATTATTATTATTATATTATTTTTTTTTTCACCAGCTACATCTGGTCTCCCATCCAGGGACCAACTAGGACCAACCCTGGTTAGCTTCAGAGGCAAACCAGCTGTGGGACGCAGGTTGTTATGTTAATGGTATGAATGTGCCAAAACTGGCAACTGAAGAGAAGCCAGTGAAAGCAAAGGACAGAGTAACATAATCAAAGATATGGAAAATTACAGGAAAGAGGGAGGTCAAATTCCTAGACTACACTATGCATGGAAGGACTGTCCACCACGACGTCAACATATAGTTTTAACAATGGTTTTATTTTCTACAGCGTTTTAATATATATAAATATTTTTACATTTAGGTGATTTACAAACATTGGAGTAAAACAAGCTTATATGGTGGGTTCTGATAGGGTACGACAGTTGAACTAAGGTCAAGAGGCATTAGTAAGTCCACAAATGCAGAATGAGGAGACAAGGCGAGACGCAAATGCAGACACGGGAGGCAGATTGTTGAGCTCCGATATTTATTATAACAAGGGAGTAGGCAAAGGCAGATCGGGGACAGACGAGAGTTCATAAACCAGGTCAGAGTCCAAAACAGTACCAGGCGATAGGAAGGCTCGAGGTCAGGCCAGGCAGGGGTCAGAAACCAGGTCAGAGTCCAAAACAGTACCAGGCGATAGGAAGGCTCGAGGTCAGGCCAGGCAGGGGTCAGAAACCAGGTCAGAGTCCTGACTGCGAGTCAGGCCTAATCGCCCAACATCAGTGCCCGACATCACGAATGCTCTTGTGGCTGAATGGAATCAAGTCCCCCGCAACAATTTTCCAACATCTAGTGGAAAGCCTTCCCAGAAGAGTGGAGGCTGTTATAGCAGCAATGTTCCTACATCTAGTGGAAAGCCTTCCCAGAAGAGTGGAGGCTGTTATAGCAGCAATGTTCCTACATCTAGTGGAAAGCCTTCCCAGAAGAGTGGAGGCTGTTATAGCAGCAATGTTCCTACATCTAGTGGAAAGCCTTCCCAGAAGAGTGGAGGCTGTTATAGCAGCAATGTTCCTACATCTAGTGGAAAGCCTTCCCAGAAGAGTGGAGGCTGTTATAGCAGCAATGTTCCAACATCTAGTGGAAAGACTTCCCAGAAGAGTGGAGGCTGTTATAGCAGCAATGTTCCTACATCTAGTGGAAAGCCTTCCCAGAAGAGTGGAGGCTGTTATAGCAGCAAAGGGGGGGGGGGGGGGGGGGGGGACCAACTCCATATTAATGCCCAGGATATTTGAATGAGATGTTCAACAAGCAGGTGTCCACATACTTTTGGTCATGTAGTGTATACAAATGACATTAGTGATGCCTCCCAATTTCTAGCCTCTCTCAGAGCCCACTTCTCTTCCAGCTCCAACCCTGTGGAATATCCCAGTCATCCAACCTCCAGCTCCAACCCTGTGGAATATCCCAGTCATCCAACCTCCAGCTCCAACCCTGTGGAAAATCCCAGTCATCCAACCTCCAGCTCCAACCCTGTGGAAAATCACAGTCATCCAACCTCCAGCTCTAACCCTGTGGAATATCCCAGTCATCCAACCTCCAGCTCCAACCCTGTGGAATATCCCAGTCATCCAACCTCCAGCTCCAACCCTGTGGAATATCCCAGTCATCCAACCTCCAGCTCCAACCCTGTGGAATATCCCAGTCATCCAACCTCCAGCTCCAACCCTGTGGAATATCCCAGTCATCCAACCTCCAGCTCCAACCCTGTAGAAAATCCCAGTCATCCAACCTCCAGCTCTAACCCTGTGGAATATCCCAGTCATCCAACCTCCAGCTCCAACCCTGTGGAATATCCCAGTCATCCAACCTCCAGCTCCAACCCTGTGGAATATCCCAGTCATCCAACCTCCAGCTCCAACCCTGTGGAATATCCCAGTCATCCAACCTCCAGCTCCAACCCTGTGGAATATCCCAGTCATCCAACCTCCAGCTCCAACCCTGTGGAATATCCCAGTCAGCGTCGTCCATTCTCATGTCATGACGAGAGCTCCACGATACAAAGAGGAAGACCGTTATGGAAAAACAGTTTAATACTGTTGACTGTTCTTGACAGCCTGTTATATGGTTCTGCATGGGAGGTGGAAACATGTTATTCTCTTCACAGTCGAATACTGTTGACTGTTCTTCCTTATATAGTTCTGCTTGTGTCTGTAGTAGCCCTCTCTGTGTCTTTAGAAGTATTCGACTGGGCACAGATCAATTCAACGTCTATTTCACGTTGGTTCAAGATCATTTCATTGACATTACGTATAAACAATGTTGATTCAACCAGCGGGGGCCAGTGAGTCTCTATTCTGTCTGAGTCTGTAGTTAGTGGTAACCCCAATTTTGATCCTCTGGCATCGATAACGTTTATTCATAATGGAGCTTCTATGATCAAATACAGACATTGTCTGTGATGAAACTCAGCAGTTTTGCACTTAAAGAATTTGAAGGCTCAGTTTCATTCAAAAACTTGACTTTCCTGTGTTTTACACCGAGTGTACAAAACATTAGGAACAACTTCCTAATATTGACAAACCATTAGGAACACCTTCCTAATATTGACAAACCATTAGGAACACCTTCCGAATATTGACAAACCATTAGGAACACCTTAGTAATATTGAGATGCACCCCCTCAGAACAGCCTCAATTCGTTGGGCATGGACTCTACATGGTGGTCGAAAGCGTTCCACATGTCAAGTTGGCTGGATGTCCTTTTAAAAAAATGCATTTAACTAGGCAAGTCAGACCGATGCGCCACTCGGGAGCCCCCCTTCAGGTGGTGGACCATTCTTGATACACAAATATAAACTCAACAGACAACCATTTCAAAGAGTTTACTGAGTTACAGTTCATATCAGGAAATCAGTCAATTAAAATAAATTCATTAGGCCCTAATCTATGGATTTCACATGACTGGGGGTACAGATATGCATCTGTTGGTCACAGATACCTTTAAAAAGTCTGTATCTGGAAAACCAGTCAGTATCTGGTGTGACCACCATTTGCCTCATACACCGCGACACATCTCCTTCACATAGAGTTGATCAGGCTGTTGATTGTGGCCTGTGGAATGTTGTCCCACTCCTCTTCAATGGCTGTGAGAAGTTGCTGGATATTGGCGGGAACTGGAACATTCTGTCGTACAAGTCGATCCAGAGCATCCCGAACATGCTCAATGGGTGACATGTCTGGTGAGTATGCAGGAAGAACGGGGACATTTGAGTTTTCCAGGAATTGTGTACAGATCCTTTGCAACATGGGGCTGTGCATTATCATGCTGAAACGTGAGGTGATGGCGGCGGATGAATGGCACAACAACAACGGGCCTCAGGATCTTGTCACAGTATCTCTGTGCATTCAAATTGACATTGCTAAAATGCAATTGTGTTTGTTGTCCGTAGCTTATACCCGCTCATACCATAACCCCACCACCACCATGGGGCACTCTGTTCATAACGTTGACATCAGCAAACCGCTTGCCCACATGACGCCATGCACGTACTGTACGTGGTTTGCGGTTGTGAGGCCAGTGGACGCACAGCCAATTTCTCTAAAACGACGTCGGAGGTGGCTTATGGTAGAGAAATTAACATTAAATTATCTGGCAACAACTCTGGTGGACATTCCTGCAGTCAGAATGCCAATTGCACGCTCCCTCAAAACTTCAGACGTGTTTTGCTTTGTGTTGTGTGATATAACATTTTAAAGTGGCCTTTGATTGTCCCCAGCACAAGGTGCACCTGTGCAATGATCATGCCGTTTAATCAGCTTCTTGATATGCCGTATGGATCGATTGGCAAAGGATCTTGGCAAATGAGAAATGCTCACTAATAATCAAATGTATTTACAGTGCCTTGCGAAAGTATTCAACCCCTTGAACTTTGCGACCTTTTGCCACATTTCAGGCTTCAAACATAAAGATATAAAACTGTATTTTTTTGTGAAGAATCAACAACAAGTGGGACACAATCATGAAGTGGAACGACATTTATTGGATATTTCAAACTTTTTTAACAAATCAAAAACTGAAAAATTGGGGGTGCAAAATTATTCAGCCCCTTTACTTTCAGTGCAGCAAACTCTCTCCAGAAGTTCAGTGAGGATCTCTGAATGATCCAATGTTGACCTAAATGACTAATGATGATAAATACAATCCACCTGTGTGTAATCAAGTCTCCGTATAAATGCACCTGCACTGTGATAGTCTCAGAGGTCTGTTAAAAGCGCAGAGAGAATCATGAAGAACAAGGAACACACCAGGCAGGTCCGAGATACTGTTGTGAAGAAGTTTAAAGCCGTATTTGGATACAAAAATATTTCCCAAGCTTTAAACATCCCAAGGAGCACTGTGCAAGCGATAATATTGAAATGGAAGGAGTATCAGACCACTGCAAATCTACCAAGACCTGGCCGTCCCTCTAAACCTTCAGCTCATACAAGGAGAAGACTGATCAGAGATGCAGCCAAGAGGCCCATGATCACTCTGGATGAACTGCAGAGATCTACAGCTGAGATGGGAGACTCTGTCCATAGGACAACAATCAGTCGTATATTGCACAAATCTGGCCTTTATGGAAGAGTGGCAAGAAGAAAGCCATTTCTTAAAGATATCCATAAAAAGTGTAGTTCAAAGTTTGCCACAAGCCACCTGGGAGACACACCAAACATGTGGAAGAAGGTGCTCTGGTCAGATGAAACCAAAATTGAACTTTTTGGCAACAATGCAAAGCGTCATGTTTGGCGTAAAAGCAACACAGCTGAACACACCATCCCCACTGTCAAACATGGTGGTGGCAGCATCATGGTTTGGGCCTGCTTTTCTTCAGCAGGGACAGGGAAGATGGTTAAAATTGATGGGAAGATGGATGGAGCCAAATACAGGACCATTCTGGAAGAAAACCTGATGGAGTCTGCAAAAGACCTGAGACTGGGACGGAGATTTGTCTTCCAACAAGACAATGATCCAAAACATAAAGCAAAATCTACAATGGAATGGTTCAAAAATAAACATATCCAGGTGTTAGAATGGCCAAGTCAAAGTCCAGACCTGAATCCAATCGAAAATCTGTGGAAAGAACTGAAAACTGCTGTTCACAAATGCTCTCCATCCAACCTCACTGAGCTCGAGCTGTTTTGCAAGGAGGAATGGGAAAAAATGTCAGTCTCTCGATGTGCAAAACTGATAGAGACATACCCCAAGCGACTTACAGCTGTAATCGCAGCAAAAGGTGGCGCTACAAAGTATTAACTTAAGGGGGCTGAATAATTTTGCACGCCCAATTTTTCAGTTTTTGATTTGTTAAAAAAGTTTGAAATATCCAATGCATGTCGTTCCACTTCATGATTGTGTCCCACTTGTTGTTGATTCTTCACAAAAAAATACAGTTTTATATCTTTATGTTTGAAGCCTGAAATGTGTCAAAAAGTCGCAAAGTTCAAGGGGGCCGAATACTTTCGCAAGGCACTGTACATGTCTCAAAGTGCCATACAGAAACCAAGCCAGAAACACCAAACAGCCAGCAATGCAGATGTAGAAGCACGGTGGCTAGGAACAACTCCCTAGAAAGGCAGGAACCTAGGAAGAAACAGGGATGTAAACTCATTTGTGAACAACATTTGAGAGAAATAAGCTTTTTATTGCTTATAGAACATTTCAGGGATTTTTTATTTCAGCTCATGAAACATGAGACCAACACTTAACATGTTGCGTTTATATTTATGTTCAGTGTAGTTAATAGACCAATAAGAAAGAGAGTTCCAAACCTCTCAGCCAATTACAGTTTTTTTTTAGATTTCCCCTCCCCACCCAGACAATCCTAGTAAAATTCTTGCTTGAGAAATGGCTCTTTGTAGTTATTTTTGACCATTTTAAATGAAAACAATCACAGTAAGATACCTAAATGTGATCCAGAAATGGTTTGATATTGAGATAAAAACGACTGCATTGACCCTTTAAAAGCATTTAAAGTCTGGTATTAAAACTACTTCTTCAGCATTACCTCTGTCTGGTCACCCCAGATCAACTTCAGTATTCAACGTTTGTCCAGGTCCCCAGGATATCAGGAGATGCCTTCATATCGTCCACTAGGGGGCAACGTGAGCACCTATTACCATCTAGTAGGGAGATGTCTTCAATATCGTCCACTAGGGGCAACGTAAGCACCTATTACCATCTAGTAGGGCTTGTGTGTCTTGCTAGGCCCTGGTATTGGGGATAGAGGAAGAGCCTAAACCGCACGCTCGGGCTGAGGACCGCCGGCACAATCCCAGTGCTAGGCACTTGTTTTCATTGTTTCTGTTTTAACTCAAACCTTAACCAGTTGGAATTCATTCTTAAACTTAACCTAACCTTTGTCCACTGGCTAACCTTAACCAATGGACAAACGTCGAATACTGAAGTCAGACCGTGATACCTTGCTGGTCTGGTATAAAGACTACCTGTCTCATGCAACCTTCATGAGATGATGGGAAAACGTTAGCTAGCTGCTCATCTGTGTGAAGGGAATAATCTAAACGGTGGGAAACACGTGGCATAGATGGTCCTTTACACAGTGACCTGTCTTTGTCTTCATGGACCATTAACCTGAAGGAATCCCAGACACACAAACATCTGAATGCTTTGTTATATTTGCCTTTTTACCCTTCATTTCTTGTCTTGGGTGTATTTTGGAGGGCACTGTATAGTACGTGTGTGTGTGTGTGTGTGTGTGTGTACGTGTGTGTGTGTGTGTGTGTGTGTGTGTGTGTGTGTGTGTGTGTGTGTGTGTGTATGTACGTGTGTGTGTGTGTGTGTATGTACGTGTGTGTGTGTGTGTGTGTGTGTGTGTGTGTGTGTGTGTGTGTGTGTGTGTGTGTGCGGACGTGTGTGTGGGTGTGTGTGTGTGTGTCTGAAGCAGAATTCAATCTAACAGAGCTCTGTTGTAATCAGACAGAGGTGTTCTGCACGTGCCCAGTGAGGCTCATGTGGTCCCCAGCTGTCCAGGCTGTGTCAGGAAAAAAAGCCCCTAAAAATTGTCAGACTCCAGCCACCCAAGTCACAGACTGTTCTCTCTGCTACCGCACGGCAGGCGGTAACGATGCACCAAGTCTGGAAGCAAAAAGGACCCTGAACAGCTTCTACCCCCAACTTATAAAGACTGCTAATTAGTTAGTCAAATAGTTAACCAATAGCAAGACAGAATATCTACACTGACCCTTTTTGTTTTGACTCATCACACGTGCTGCTGCTGCTGTTAATTCTCTCTCCTGTTGCCTAATCACGTCATCACCTACAGTATATGTACATATCTACCTCAATTACCTCGTACCCCTGCACATCGACTCGGTACCTGTACCCTGTGTATATAGCCAAGTTATTACCTCGTACCCCTGTACATCGACTCGGTACCTGTACCCTGTGTATATAGCCAAGTTATTACCTCGTACCCCTCCCTGCACATCGACTCGGTACCTGTACCCTGTGTATATAGCCAAGTTATTACCTCGTACCCCTGCACATCGACTCGGTACCTGTACCCTGTGTATATAGCCAGGTTATTACCTCGTACCCCTGCACATCGACTCGGTACCTGTACCCTGTGTATATAGCCAAGTTATTACCTCGTACCCCTCCCTGCACATCGACTCGGTACCTGTACCCTGTGTATATAGCCAAGTTATTACCTCGTACCCCTCCCTGCACATCGACTCGGTACCTGTACCCTGTGTATATAGCCAAGTTATTACCTCGTACCCCTCCCTGCACATCGACTCGGTACCTGTACCCTGTGTATATAGCCAAGTTATTACCTCGTACCCTTGCACATCGACTCGGTACCTGTACCCTGTGTATACAGCCAAGTTATTACCTCGTACCCCTGCACATCGACTCGGTACCTGTACCCTGTGTATATAGCCAGGTTATTACCTCGTACCCCTGCACATCGACTCGGTACCTGTACCCTGTGTATATAGCCAAGTTATTACCTCGTACCCCTCCCTGCACATCGACTCGGTACCTGTACCCTGTGTATATAGCCAAGTTATTACCTCGTACCCTTGCACATCGACTCGGTACCTGTACCCTGTGTATATAGCCAGGTTATTACCTCGTACCCCTGCACATCGACTCGGTACCTGTACCCTGTGTATACAGCCAAGTTATTACCTCGTACCCCTGCACATCGACTCGGTACCTGTACCCTGTGTATACAGCCAAGTTATTACCTCGTACCCTTGCACATCGACTCGGTACCTGTACCCTGTGTATACAGCCAAGTTATTACCTCGTACCCCTGCACATCGACTCGGTACCTGTACCCTGTGTATACAGCCAAGTTATTACCTCGTACCCCTGCACATCGACTCGGTACCTGTACCCTGTGTATACAGCCAAGTTATTACCTCGTACCCCTGCACATCGACTCGGTACCTGTACCCTGTGTATATAGCCAAGTTATTACCTCGTACCCCTGCACATCGACTCGGTACCTGTACCCTGTGTATATAGCCAAGTTATTACCTCGTACCCCTGCACATCGACTCGGTACCTGTACCCTGTGTATACAGCCAAGTTATCGTTACTCATTGTTTGTTCATTCATTGTGTAATTTTTATATTATTTAGCTTTAGTTCTCTCTGCATTGTTGGGAAGGGTCCGTAAGTAAGCATTTCACTGTTAGCCTACACCTGTTTTTTTACGAAGCTTTTTGACAAACACAATTTGATTTGATTGATTTGATCTGAACGGGTCTCTTGGATCCGAACCAGAATGGGTCTGTTTTTTCCACTGGCCTTTTCGGAACAGGTCTGACTGACAATTGGCCCATTCGGAACGGATCTGACTGTCATCTGGCCCATTTCTGTTTTTTTATGTTTATTGATGCATAACTGGCTGGGTGGGAAAGCCACAGGTCCATTTCGAAATGGGTCTAACTTTAACTTCTAACTGTAGGTAGCTGACACATTGTTTATGAACTGTACCCAGACCTACTCAGAGGAGGAGGGGAGGGAGGGGGGTCCTACTCAGAGGAGGAGGGGAGGGGGGGGGGGTCCTACTCAGAGGAGGAGGGGAGGGAGGGGTCCTACTCAGAGAATTTCAGATAGATAAATACATACAAATAAATACAAATCTATATATATATATTTATATATATATATATATATATATATATATATATATCCTTTTTAGATAAAACCTTACTAAAACCTTACTAAATATGTTCACATATATGTCACCAAGTACCTGATTAAAACACACTGTTTTGCAATGAAGGTCTACAGTAGCCTCAACAGAACTCTGTAGGGTAGCACCATGGTGTAGCCGGAGGACAGCCATTTCCATCCTCCTCTGGCTACATTGACTTCAATACAAAACCTAGGAGATTTGTGCTCCTCACCCCCTTCCATAGAACTACATGATTGTAATGACGACTTCCAGAGGACGTCCTACAACCAATCAAAGCTGTTGTAGAATGAAATAACATGTCCATACAATCAAAGGATCAGAGAATGAACCTAGTACTTACACGTGACAAAGAAGCTTGGTGAATTTGTGACATTGTTGAATATAATTATTTTTATTTATTCATATTAGCTTATTCAAACTACAGGAGTATGGAGGAGGAAGATTATATTTAGTTTTCTTGGTTTTAAAACTTCATTTTGTGCTGAGTTTGACCATTTATTTCAATTTGCCCTAACTAGCTAGCCCCAGTCTGAGGTCCTCAGCACTCTGGAGCAGGTTTTCATCAAGGATCTCTCTGTCCTTTGCTCCGCTCAGTCTCCCAGTCCCTGCCACTGAAAAACATCCCCACAGAATGATGCTGCCACCACCATGCTACCAGGTTTCCTCCAGACGTGACGCTTGGCATTCAGGCCAAAGAGTTCGATCTTGGTGTCATCAGACCAGAGAATATTTTTTCTCATGGTCTGAGAGACCTTTCGGTATCTTTTGGCAAACTAAGCGGGCTGTCATGTGCCTTTTATTCAGGAGTGGCTTCCGTCTGGCCTCTCTACCATAAAGGCCTGATTGGTGGAGTGCTGCAGAGATGGTTGTCCTTCTGGAAGTTTCTCCCATCCCCACAGAGGAACTTTGGAGCTCTGTCAGAATGACCATCGGGTTCTTGGTCACCTTCCTGACCAAGGTCCTTCTCCTCCGATTGCTCAGCTTGGCTGGGCGGCCAGCTTTAGGAAGACTCTTGGTGGTTCCAAACTTCTTGCATTTAAGAATGATGGAGGCCACTGTGTTCTTGGGGACCTTCAATGCTGCAGAAATGTTTTGGTACCCTTCCCCAGGTTTTTGCCTCGACACAATCCTTTTTCCTATTCGACCTCACGGATTGGTTTTTGTTCTGACATGCACTGTCAACTGCGGGTCCTTATATACACAGGTGTGTACCTTTCCAAATCAAGTCCAATCAATTGAATTTACCACAGGTGGACTCCAATCAAGTTGTAGAAACATCTCAAGGATGATCAATGGAAACAGGATGCACCTGAGCTCAGTTTCAAGTCTCATCGCAAAGGGTCTGAAAAGGTATGTAAAAACCTCTTTTTGCTTTGTCATTCTGGGTTATTGTATTTGTATTTATTATGGATCCCCATTTGCCAAGGCAGCAGCTACTCTTCCTGGGGTTTATTATGGATCCCCATTAGTTCCTGCCAAGGCAGCAGCTACTCTTCCTGGGGTTTATTATGGATCCCCATTAGTTCCTGCCAAGGCAGCAGCTACTCTTCCTGGGGTTTATTATGGATCCCCATTTGCCAAGGCAGCAGCTACTCTTCCTGTGGTCCAGCAAGATGTATGTTTCATTTAATCTATTTTAGAATAAGGCTGTAATGTAACACAATGTGTAAAAAGGGAAGGGGTCTGAATACTTTCCGTATGCACTGTACGTAGGGCAGCAGTCTGTAAGGTGCAGGGTAGAGTACCGGGTGGAAGTCGTCTAGTAACTGTGACTAAATTCAGGGCAGGGTACTGGGTGGAGGCCGACTAGTAACAGTCAATACGGTTCAGGGCAGGGTACTGGGTGGAGGCCGGCTAGTAACAGTCAATACGGTTCAGGGCAGGGTACTGGGTGGAGGCCGGCTAGTAACAGTCAATACGGTTCAGGGCAGGGTACTGGGTGGAGGCCGGCTAGTAACAGTCAATACGGTTCAGGGCAGGGTACTGGGTGGAGGCCGGCTAGTAACAGTCAATACGGTTCAGGGCAGGGTACTGGGTGAAGGCCGGCTAGTAACATTCAATACGGTTCAGGGCAGGGTACTGGGTGGAGGCCGGCTAGTAACAGTGACTACGGTTCAGGGCAGGCTACTGGGTGGAGGCCGGCTTTGATGCACTTGTACTGTCTCCGCCTTCTAGATGGTAGCGGGTTGAACAGGACGTGGTTCAGGTGGCTGAGGTTCTTGATGACCTTCTAGATGGTAGCGGGGTGAACAGGCCGTGGCTCGGGTGGCTGAGGTCCTTGATGATCTTCTAGATGGTAGCGGGGTGAACAGGCCGTGGCTCGGGTGGCTGAGGTCCTTGATGATCTTCTAGATGGTAGCGGGGTGAACAGGCCGTGGCTCGGTGGCTGAGGTCCTTGATGACCTTCTAGATGGTAGCAGGGTGAACAGGACGTGGTTCAGGTGGCTGAGGTTCTTGATGACCTTCTAGATGGTAGCGGGGTGAACAGGCCGTGGCTCGGGTGGCTGAGGTCCTTGATGATCTTCTAGATGGTAGCGGGGTGAACAGGCCGTGGTTCAGGTGGCTGAGGTCCTTGATGATCTTCTAGATGGTAGCGGGGTGAACAGGACGTGGCTCGGTGGCTGAGGTCCTTGATGACCTTCTAGATGGTAGCGGGGTGAACAGGCCGTGGCTCGGGTGGCTGAGGTCCTTGATGATCTTCTAGATGGTAGCGGGGTGAACAGGCTGTGGCTCGGGTGGCTGAGGTCCTTGATGATCTTCTAGATGGTAGCGGGGTGAACAGGCCGTGGCTCGGGTGGCTGAGGTCCTTGATGACCTTCTAGATGGTAGCAGGGTGAACAGGACGTGGTTCAGGTGGCTGAGGTTCTTGATGACCTTCTAGATGGTAGCGGGGTGAACAGGCCGTGGCTCGGGTGGCTGAGGTCCTTGATGATCTTCTAGATGGTAGCGGGGTGAACAGGCCGTGGTTCAGGTGGCTGAGGTCCTTGATGATCTTCTAGATGGTAGCGGGGTGAACAGGACGTGGCTCGGTGGCTGAGGTCCTTGATGACCTTCTAGATGGTAGCGGGGTGAACAGGCCGTGGCTCGGGTGGCTGAGGTCCTTGATGATCTTCTAGATGGTAGCGGGGTGAACAGGCTGTGGCTCGGGTGGCTGAGGTCCTTGATGATCTTCTAGATGGTAGCGGGGTGAACAGGCCGTGGCTCGGGTGGCTGAGGTCCTTGATGACCTTCTAGATGGTAGCGGGGTGAACAGGCCGTGGTTCAGGTGGCTGAGTTCCTTAATGACCTTCTAGATGGTAGCGGGTTGAACAGGACGTGGCTCCGGTGGCTGAGGTCCTTGATGATCTTCTTGGCCTTCCTGTGACACCGGGTGCTGTAGATGTCCTGGAGGGCAGGCAGTGTGTCCGCTGTGATACGTTGAGCTGACCGCACCACCCTCTAGAGAGCCTTGCGATTGCGGACGGTGTAATTGCCGTACCAGGCGGCGATACAGCCTGACAGGATGCTCTCAATGGTGCATCTGTAGAAGTTTGTTGCGGTTTTATGGGCCAATCTCGTCTTTTGACCCTCTCCAATGCGACCATGTCGTTTCCACCGTAATTTTTTTGCATATTTAAAGATAAAAAGATCCCATCTTGTCTAGCATATTTTGTTTTGTTGACATTGGAAAGTTTACCTACACATTTGTTGTTTCCATCAGGCTTGTCGTGATTTTTCTTTTAAAAATCCGACATGTACTTTACTCTCAATAAAAGGATGGAAACCTGGTTACTGACAGACAGACAGAGACAGACAGAAAGAAGAAGGTCTACAGACAAATATTTGTGTGAAATAGAGAGAGAATAAACAGGACTCTGTCAGCACGTCACAGGCTCGGCAATGCTTACAATTTGGGTAAATACCTGGAATTAGGGATTACAACATTATGATCAAGCTGTGTTTACCAAACAACAGAATAAACAACAATATAAACACATCCACACACGCAAACACACGAAAACACACGCACTCATGTGCCCTCGGACCAAAACCTTACTCACCTTGCGTGACCTTCATACCATATGTAAATTCCCGGGCCCGTATATAGACCGTAGCTTAAGAAGCTTCAGAAGAAAACCACAGTCTGGCACCTGTAGAGCTTTCACTTTGGAATGGAATTCCCACGTGTTTACTGTAAGCAGAGATTAAGTTTCACAAAAGTATACCTTATCTACTTTGAAGAATAAGCAAAATGATTTCCTCAGACAGCTCTGCAGCATACTTAGGCAGGCTAGCCTAGCTAAATAGCATGACTACAGACAGTACCGTATGGGCAGCACAGAGATATCCTTAGATGGTCTGGCTGGCTGGCTGGCCGATACTGCCTGAGCAGAGATGATGACTTTAAGGAGAGCACAGAGATAACCTAGATGATCTGGCTGGCACTGCCTGAGCAGAGATGATGACTTTAAGGAGAGCACAGAGATAACCTAGATGATCTAGCTGGCTGGCTGATACTGCCTGAGCAGAGATGATGACTTTAAGGAGAGCACAGAGATAACCTAGATGATCTGGCTGATACTGCCTGAGCAGAGATGATGACTTTAAGGAGAGCACAGATATAACCTAGATGATCTGGCTGGCACTGCCTGAGCAGAGATGATGACTTTAAGGAGAGCACAGAGATAACCTAGATGATCTAGCTGGCTGGCTGATACTGCCTGAGCAGAGATGATGACTTTAAGGAGAGCACAGAGATAACCTAGATGATCTGGCTGATACTGCCTGAGCAGAGATGATGACTTTAAGGAGAGCACAGAGATAACCTAGATGATCTGGCTGATACTGCCTGAGCAGAGATGATGACTTTAAGGAGAGCACAGAGATAACCTAGATGATCTGGCTGGCTGGCTGATACTGCCTGAGCAGAGATGATGACTTTAAGGAGAGCACAGAGATAACCTAGATGATCTGGCTGGCTGGCTGATACTGCCTGAGCAGAGATGATGACTTTAAGGAGAGCACAGAGATAACCTAGATGATCTAGCTGGCTGGCTGATACTGCCTGAGCAGAGATGATGACTTTAAGGAGAGCACAGAGATAACCTAGATGATCTGGCTGGCTGGCTGATACTGCCTGAGCAGAGATGATGACTTTAAGGAGAGCACAGAGATAACCTAGATGATCTGGCTGGCTGATACTGCCTGAGCAGAGATGATGACTTTAAGGAGAGCACAGAGATAACCTAGATGATCTAGCTGGCTGGCTGATACTGCCTGAGCAGAGATGATGACTTTAAGGAGAGCACAGAGATAACCTAGATGATCTGGCTGGCTGGCTGATACTGCCTGAGCAGAGATGATGACTTTAAGGAGAGCACAGAGATAACCTAGATGATCTGGCTGGCTGGCTGATACTGCCTGAGCAGAGATGATGACTTTAAGGAGAGCACAGAGATAACCTAGATGATCTGGCTGGCTGATACTGCCTGAGCAGAGATGATGACTTTAAGGAGAGCACAGAGATAACCTAGATGATCTAGCTGGCTGGCTGATACTGCCTGAGCAGAGATGATGACTTTAAGGAGAGCACAGAGATAACCTAGATGATCTGGCTGGCTGGCTGATACTGCCTGAGCAGAGATGATGACTTTAAGGAGAGCACAGAGATAACCTAGATGATCTGGCTGGCACTGCCTGAGCAGAGATGATGACTTTAAGGAGAGCACAGAGATAACCTAGATGATCTAGCTGGCTGGCTGATACTGCCTGAGCAGAGATTATGACTTTAAGGAGAGCACAGAGATAACCTAGATGATCTGGCTGGCACTGCCTGAGCAGAGATGATGACTTTAAGGAGAGCACAGAGATAACCTAGATGATCTAGCTGGCTGGCTGATACTGCCTGAGCAGAGATGATGACTTTAAGGAGAGCACAGAGATAACCTAGATGATCTGGCTGGCACTGCCTGAGCAGAGATGATGACTTTAAGGAGAGCACAGAGATAACCTAGATGATCTGGCTGATACTGCCTGAGCAGAGATGATGACTTTAAGGAGAGCACAGAGATAACCTAGATGATCTGGCTGATACTGCCTGAGCAGAGATGATGACTTTAAGGAGAGCACAGAGATAACCTAGATGATCTGGCTGGCTGGCTGATACTGCCTGAGCAGAGATGATGACTTTAAGGAGAGCACAGAGATAACCTAGATGATCTGGCTGGCTGGCTGATACTGCCTGAGCAGAGATGATGACTTTAAGGAGAGCACAGAGATAACCTAGATGATCTGGCTGGCTGATACTGCCTGAGCAGAGATGATGACTTTAAGGAGAGCACAGAGATAACCTAGATGATCTAGCTGGCTGGCTGATACTGCCTGAGCAGAGATGATGACTTTAAGGAGAGCACAGAGATAACCTAGATGATCTGGCTGGCTGGCTGATACTGCCTGAGCAGAGATGATGACTTTAAGGAGAGCACAGAGATAACCTAGATGATCTGGCTGGCACTGCCTGAGCAGAGATGATGACTTTAAGGAGAGCACAGAGATAACCTAGATGATCTAGCTGGCTGGCTGATACTGCCTGAGCAGAGATTATGACTTTAAGGAGAGCACAGAGATAACCTAGATGATCTGGCTGGCACTGCCTGAGCAGAGATGATGACTTTAAGGAGAGCACAGAGATAACCTAGATGATCTAGCTGGCTGGCTGATACTGCCTGAGCAGAGATGATGACTTTAAGGAGAGCACAGAGATAACCTAGATGATCTGGCTGGCACTGCCTGAGCAGAGATGATGACTTTAAGGAGAGCACAGAGATAACCTAGATGATCTGGCTGATACTGCCTGAGCAGAGATGATGACTTTAAGGAGAGCACAGAGATAACCTAGATGATCTAGCTGGCTGGCTGATACTGCCTGAGCAGAGATGATGACTTTAAGGAGAGCACAGAGATAACCTAGATGATCTGGCTGGCTGGCTGATACTGCCTGAGCAGAGATGATGACTTTAAGGAGAGCACAGAGATAACCTAGATGATCTGGCTGGCTGATACTGCCTGAGCAGAGATGATGACTTTAAGGAGAGCACAGAGATAACCTAGATGATCTAGCTGGCTGGCTGATACTGCCTGAGCAGAGATGATGACTTTAAGGAGAGCACAGAGATAACCTAGATGATCTGGCTGATACTGCCTGAGCAGAGATGATGACTTTAAGGAGAGCACAGAGATAACCTAGATGATCTGGCTGGCTGGCTGATACTGCCTGAGCAGAGATGATGACTTTAAGGAGAGCACAGAGATAACCTAGATGATCTGGCTGGCTGGCTGATACTGCCTGAGCAGAGATGATGACTTTAAGGAGAGCACAGAGATAACCTAGATGATCTGGCTGGCTGATACTGCCTGAGCAGAGATGATGACTTTAAGGAGAGCACAGAGATAACCTAGATGATCTAGCTGGCTGGCTGATACTGCCTGAGCAGAGATGATGACTTTAAGGAGAGCACAGAGATAACCTAGATGATCTGGCTGGCTGGCTGATACTGCCTGAGCAGAGATGATGACTTTAAGGAGAGCACAGAGATAACCTAGATGATCTGGCTGGCTGGCTGATACTGCCTGAGCAGAGATGATGACTTTAAGGAGAGCACAGAGATAACCTAGATGATCTGGCTGGCTGATACTGCCTGAGCAGAGATGATGACTTTAAGGAGAGCACAGAGATAACCTAGATGATCTAGCTGGCTGGCTGATACTGCCTGAGCAGAGATGATGACTTTAAGGAGAGCACAGAGATAACCTAGATGATCTGGCTGGCTGGCTGATACTGCCTGAGCAGAGATGATGACTTTAAGGAGAGCACAGAGATAACCTAGATGATCTGGCTGGCACTGCCTGAGCAGAGATGATGACTTTAAGGAGAGCACAGAGATAACCTAGATGATCTAGCTGGCTGGCTGATACTGCCTGAGCAGAGATTATGACTTTAAGGAGAGCACAGAGATAACCTAGATGATCTGGCTGGCACTGCCTGAGCAGAGATGATGACTTTAAGGAGAGCACAGAGATAACCTAGATGATCTAGCTGGCTGGCTGATACTGCCTGAGCAGAGATGATGACTTTAAGGAGAGCACAGAGATAACCTAGATGATCTGGCTGGCACTGCCTGAGCAGAGATGATGACTTTAAGGAGAGCACAGAGATAACCTAGATGATCTGGCTGATACTGCCTGAGCAGAGATGATGACTTTAAGGAGAGCACAGAGATAACCTAGATGATCTGGCTGATACTGCCTGAGCAGAGATGATGACTTTAAGGAGAGCACAGAGATAACCTAGATGATCTGGCTGGCTGGCTGATACTGCCTGAGCAGAGATGATGACTTTAAGGAGAGCACAGAGATAACCTAGATGATCTGGCTGGCTGGCTGATACTGCCTGAGCAGAGATGATGACTTTAAGGAGAGCACAGAGATAACCTAGATGATCTGGCTGGCTGATACTGCCTGAGCAGAGATGATGACTTTAAGGAGAGCACAGAGATAACCTAGATGATCTAGCTGGCTGGCTGATACTGCCTGAGCAGAGATGATGACTTTAAGGAGAGCACAGAGATAACCTAGATGATCTGGCTGGCTGGCTGATACTGCCTGAGCAGAGATGATGACTTTAAGGAGAGCACAGAGATAACCTAGATGATCTGGCTGGCACTGCCTGAGCAGAGATGATGACTTTAAGGAGAGCACAGAGATAACCTAGATGATCTAGCTGGCTGGCTGATACTGCCTGAGCAGAGATTATGACTTTAAGGAGAGCACAGAGATAACCTAGATGATCTGGCTGGCACTGCCTGAGCAGAGATGATGACTTTAAGGAGAGCACAGAGATAACCTAGATGATCTAGCTGGCTGGCTGATACTGCCTGAGCAGAGATGATGACTTTAAGGAGAGCACAGAGATAACCTAGATGATCTGGCTGGCACTGCCTGAGCAGAGATGATGACTTTAAGGAGAGCACAGAGATAACCTAGATGATCTGGCTGATACTGCCTGAGCAGAGATGATGACTTTAAGGAGAGCACAGAGATAACCTAGATGATCTAGCTGGCTGGCTGATACTGCCTGAGCAGAGATGATGACTTTAAGGAGAGCACAGAGATAACCTAGATGATCTGGCTGGCTGGCTGATACTGCCTGAGCAGAGATGATGACTTTAAGGAGAGCACAGAGATAACCTAGATGATCTGGCTGGCTGATACTGCCTGAGCAGAGATGATGACTTTAAGGAGAGCACAGAGATAACCTAGATGATCTAGCTGGCTGGCTGATACTGCCTGAGCAGAGATGATGACTTTAAGGAGAGCACAGAGATAACCTAGATGATCTGGCTGGCTGGCTGATACTGCCTGAGCAGAGATGATGACTTTAAGGAGAGCACAGAGATAACCTAGATGATCTGGCTGGCTGATACTGCCTGAGCAGAGATGATGACTTTAAGGAGAGCACAGAGATAACCTAGATGATCTAGCTGGCTGGCTGATACTGCCTGAGCAGAGATGATGACTTTAAGGAGAGCACAGAGATAACCTAGATGATCTGGCTGATACTGCCTGAGCAGAGATGATGACTTTAAGGAGAGCACAGAGATAACCTAGATGATCTGGCTGGCTGGCTGATACTGCCTGAGCAGAGATGATGACTTTAAGGAGAGCACAGAGATAACCTAGATGATCTGGCTGGCTGGCTGATACTGCCTGAGCAGAGATGATGACTTTAAGGAGAGCACAGAGATAACCTAGATGATCTGGCTGGCTGATACTGCCTGAGCAGAGATGATGACTTTAAGGAGAGCACAGAGATAACCTAGATGATCTAGCTGGCTGGCTGATACTGCCTGAGCAGAGATGATGACTTTAAGGAGAGCACAGAGATAACCTAGATGATCTGGCTGGCTGGCTGATACTGCCTGAGCAGAGATGATGACTTTAAGGAGAGCACAGAGATAACCTAGATGATCTGGCTGGCTGATACTGCCTGAGCAGAGATGATGACTTTAAGGAGAGCACAGAGATAACCTAGATGATCTAGCTGGCTGGCTGATACTGCCTGAGCAGAGATGATGACTTTAAGGAGAGCACAGAGATAACCTAGATGATCTGGCTGATACTGCCTGAGCAGAGATGATGACTTTAAGGAGAGCACAGAGATAACCTAGATGATCTGGCTGGCTGGCTGATACTGCCTGAGCAGAGATGATGACTTTAAGGAGAGCACAGAGATAACCTAGATGATCTGGCTGGCTGATACTGCCTGAGCAGAGATGATGACTTTAAGGAGAGCACAGAGATAACCTAGATGATCTAGCTGGCTGGCTGATACTGCCTGAGCAGAGATGATGACTTTAAGGAGAGCACAGAGATAACCTAGATGATCTGGCTGATACTGCCTGAGCAGAGATGATGACTTTAAGGAGAGCACAGAGATAACCTAGATGATCTGGCTGATACTGCCTGAGCAGAGATGATGACTTTAAGGAGAGCACAGAGATAACCTAGATGATCTGGCTGGCTGATACTGCCTGAGCAGAGATGATGACTTTAAGGAGAGCACAGAGATAACCTAGATGATCTAGCTGGCTGGCTGATACTGCCTGAGCAGAGATGATGACTTTAAGGAGAGCACAGAGATAACCTAGATGATCTGGCTGGCTGATACTGCCTGAGCAGAGATGATGACTGATATATTGTATTATTTCATAGTAATTTCTTGTTTCTCTGTTGATGTCTACCCAATGTGGACCTGACAGAGACAATGGAACATTTTCAATGTTCTGGCAATTGAATGTTCACTATTTTTTGTCTTTTGAATTTCCATTAAAAAGCTCTAAAATCATTCTAATGTTATTATTTCATAACACATTTAATGTAAAAAAATATATATATAAAAATACAATACAAATCAAAACCAAAAAAACGTGATTATTTCTTTACATAATCAAACCGATACGACTTCAAAAAAGACTAATCGTTCAGCACTACACATGCTAAACACAGTACTCTTCCATTTCCGATATATGCTGTTGAAAACGATGCCTCCTTAACCCTCTCTCTGGCCCTGGGAGAGGCACAAACTTTGTAGATTTTACTTGCTGAGGTAGGCTACCATCCCCTGCCTCAGCCTGACCCTATTGTTAGTGTTAGGGACCAGGTTGCCAAGGAACAAAGTCGGCTGAACAAGGCCAGCCAATCACAGGCTCTACTTAATTGGGGGATAACAGAGCCCTCATTCCAGCTTGCGCTTTAGTTGTTCCTAGGAGGGCAGGTTGAGAATGTCTCTATAAAATCCTGTCCTCCACTACATCTCATAACTGGACCTTTCCTGAAGAGACAAGGACCTCCCTGGACCTCCTACCTGTGTTAGTGCGTGACTACCCTTACGACTAGTCTCCTCTTCCGAGTTCGCTGTGTGTGTGTCTCATCGGGGTTTGGTAATAAAGTGTGGATCGTATCCCTGTCCCCTGCTGGTCATCCACATCCTCTAATCAAGACACTAGGACAGTTGCAACTACAGCATATCTTAACCGGCACCTCTATTGGAGTCCGCCACCAATAGGTGGCGCTCTTTTCAATGTATTGAGTATTTCTAAGCATTACGGTATTCTATGCATTCAGTTGAAATGGAATTGAGAGGGTCAATAAATTCAGAATCAGAGATTCTGGGCCCTTAGAGTAGGAGTACTGATCAGTTTCGCCTTTTACATCATAACGAATAAGATTATGGCAGGAAGGGGGGGGGGGGGGGGCGGGTGTGATCCTAGATCAGCATTCTCAGACGTTTTATACATACAGTATGAGCCCAGTAATAGGCCTCCCCCTGATGGCCAACATCCCAACGAGAGACAAAGTCCTTTTGTTTGCCAAGCAAGTCACCACACATTCACTGGTGTGGGATCAGGGGTGTTTGGGGATTAGGGTCAGCAGTCAGGAAAAGGTCAGGGGTTGGCATAGAGGGATGTGGGCCCTCCTATCCCTGGGCTGGACCTAGATCACTGGGCTGGTTGGTACTGTTTGGAGGGCGAACGGAATGTCTCAACTCAGATCGCAGCAGTTTCACTGGACTGTACAGCCAATATAGCTGAACATAGACATAGAATTTCTAGGAGGGCTGTCAATAAGTCTGTCAACTCCATTCCTGTCACTCTATATCGATGTGTCTGAAAGCCCCTCAGACCACAGAAATGTGACTGTAGTTAATGGGCACAATGACTCAATTTGGCCAAAGACTAAAGGGGAAACCCAGATATGACACATGATACGACACATTATTGTTTTTTAATAAACAGTGAGCAGCTGCTCTTATTCATTGTCATTTAATTTTTCTAGGCAAGAACAAATTCTTACTTTCAATGACGGCCTAGGAACAGTGGGTTAACTGCCTTGTTCAGGGGGCAGAATGACAGATTTGTACCTTGTCAGCTTTGGGATTCGGAATTGAAACCTTTCGGTTACTAGTCCAACGCTCCAACCACTAGGCTACCCTGCAGCCTCACGAAGCCACACCCGTCCCATCACGTTAGATGTTCAGAACGAGGAAGTGTAGGCTATGTAGAAATAATGAGGATTTCTATCAGCCTAATCGAGGTGTAGATTAAGTCTCAGACTCCTTGCTTGTTCTGCACACTGTGCATCATTTGCTCCCATTGTAAATGATGCAGATGTCCTATCTTGAGTTTGTTATAAGAATCTTTGATGTGTCCATTCTAGTTTTTCTACGGGTCTGAACGGCCCTTCAACCACAACTCATGGGTACAGTTAGCAATTTCTGTTACTCTTCAATTACAGAAACCCCAGAGCAAATCAGGGGGGAGGAAAATAGGTTTCTTCGAAGAGGACAAATCATACAGGGTGGTAGAGGATCATTCTCCCCTGTCCTCGGTGATTCTCTCCTGGGATTCTCTCTACACAGAACAAAGGGACAGCGTGTAGTTTTATAACCCAGCCCTTAGCCTGTGGTTGGCCAATTAGAATTCCTTCCAATAAAACTAGCCAATGGCCAAATAAGAAGTATCCTATTTCAGAAGACATATTTCTCCCATGTCTCTGAACCATGGATCAATAATTCCCTATTACAGAAAAAAAAACACTATTTCCATTGATCGTTATTGACTCTCATCCTCGTAATTTAAAGGCAATGTTCCTGGGTCAGCGGAGACTGCATTCACAGTAAACGCTGCAGATTTCAGCTCAATAGGAAATGACTTGTACATTTCTATTGCGTAACCTGTAGCCCTTCAGCGATATACATACATGAAAAAACACTTTACGTTCACTTTACGAGCGACACAATGCTTAACTATAGCATACAACTCTCTAATGGGCAATAACTCCCCGAGGGGGGGGGGGGGGGGGGGGGGGGGGGGGGGACATGATGTAGTGCCAGGACAATGGGTGATGGTAAAGACATATGTGACAGATACATTAGGGACAATATGGCAAGGTCCTTACAAAGTTTAGCTTATAACGAGGTCGGCAGTAAAAGTCCAGGGAAAATCAAGATGGTTGCATGTCACTCATTGAAAGGTTGGGTAGCTTAGTGGTTAGAGCGTTGGACTAGTAACCAGAAGGTTGCAAGTTCACACCTCTGAGCTGGCAAGGTATAAATCTGTCCTTCTGCCCCTGAACAGGCAGTTAACCCACTGTTCCTAGGCCGTCAATGAAAATAAGAATTTGTTCTTAACTGACTTGCCTAGTTAAATAAAGGTTAAATATTAATTGCAAGATTTGGATGACAAAGCAGAGCCTGGAGAATTAAGAACTGATTGATTAGCAGGGGGGGTCAATTTCAGCTTTTATGTTGTATACCTCAGTCATCATATTAGGGATATCTAGGTGAAATTAGGGATGTTTTTTTATTTAACCTTTATTTAACTAGGCAAGTCAGTTAAGAACAAATTCTTATTTTCAATGACGGACTAGGAACAGTGGGTTAACTGCCTGTTCAGGGGCAGAACGACAGATTTGTACCTTGTCAGCTGGGGGGGTTTAAACTTGCAACCTTTCGGTTACTAGTCCAACACTCTAACCACTAGGCTACCCTGCCGCCCCATATTAGGGATATCTAGGTGAAACGTTTTCCTGAAACCCGGGACATGTTACATTCATTTTTTTGGTTTCCTTCGTTACAGCGTATGAGAATCTATCGTCTGAGGCTGCAGCAATATCCCTTAGATACACAAGATCCCCGGTGAAGTGGTCATTAGAAACCAGATGAACCAGATGAACGGAAGATGAATTTCTCACTACCGGCAGACTGTCAGAACATCATGTCTAATAGTTATCTATGGGACTGATACCAGTGTGGAAGAGCTGGTCATGTCTAATAGTTATCTATGGGACTGATACCAGTGTGGAAGAGCTGGTCATGTCTAATATTTATCTATGGGACTGATACCAGTGTGGAAGAGCTGGTCATGTCTAATAGTTATCTATGGGACTGATACCAGTGTGAAGAGCTGGTCATGTCTAATAGTTATCTATGGGACTGATACCAGTGTGGAAGAGCTGGTCATGTCTAATAGTTATCTATGGGACTGATACCAGTGTGGAAGAGCTGGTCATGTCTAATAGTTATCTATGTGGGACTGGTCATGTCTAATAGTTATCTATGGGACTGATACCAGTGTGGAAGAGCTGATCATGTCTAATAGTTATCTATGTGGGACTGGTCATGTCTAATAGTTATCTATGGGACTGATACCAGTGTGGAAGAGCTGGTCATGTCTAATAGTTATCTATGTGGGACTGATACCAGTGTGGAAGAGCTGGTAATGTCGAATAGTTATCTATGGGACTGATACCAGTGTGGAAGAGCTGGTCATGTCTAATAGTTATCTATGGGATTGATACCAGTGTGGAAGAGCTGGTCATGTCTAATAGTTATCTATGGGACTGATACCAGTGTGGAAGAGCTGGTCATGTCTAATAGTTATCTATGTGGGACTGATACCAGTGTGGAAGAGTTGGTCATGTCTAATAGTTATCTATGTGGGACTGATACCAGTGTGGAAGAGCTGGTCATGTCTAATAGTTATCTATGTGGGACTGGTCATGTCTAATAGTTATCTATGGGACTGATACCAGTGTGGAAGAGCTGATCATGTCTAATAGTTATCTATGTGGGACTGGTCATGTCTAATAGTTATCTATGGGACTGATACCAGTGTGGAAGAGCTGGTCATGTCTAATAGTTATCTATGTGGGACTGATACCAGTGTGGAAGAGCTGGTCATGTCTAATAGTTATCTATGTGGGACTGATACCAGTGTGTAAGAGCTGGTCATGTCTAATAGTTATCTATGGGACTGATACCAGTGTGGAAGAGCTGGTCATGTCTAATAGTTATCTATGGGACTGATACCAGTGTGGAAGAGCTGGTCATGTCTAATAGTTATCTATGGGACTGATACCAGTGTGGAAGAGCTGGTCATGTCTAATAGTTATCTATGGGACTGATACCAGTGTGGAAGAGCTGGTCATGTCTAATAGTTATCTATGTGGGACTGATACCAGTGTGTAAGAGCTGGTCATGTCTAATAGTTATCTATGGGACTGATACCAGTGTGGAAGAGCTGGTCATGTCTAATAGTTATCTATGTGGGACTGATACCAGTGTGGAAGAACTGGTCATGTCTAATAGTTATCTATGTGGGACTGATACCAGTGTGGAAGAGCTGGTCATGTCTAATAGTTGTCTATGTGGGACTGGTCATGTCTAATAGTTATCTATGGGACTGATACCAGTGTGGAAGAGCTGATCATGTCTAATAGTTATCTATGTGGGACTGGTCATGTCTAATAGTTATCTATGGGACTGATACCAGTGTGGAAGAGCTGGTCATGTCTAATAGTTATCTATGTGGGACTGATACCAGTGTGGAAGAGCTGGTCATGTCTAATAGTTATCTATGGGACTGATACCAGTGTGGAAGAGCTGGTCATGTCTAATAGTTATCTATGGGACTGATACCAGTGTGGAAGAGCTGGTCATGTCTAATAGTTATCTATGGGACTGATACCAGTGTGGAAGAGCTGGTCATGTCTAATAGTTATCTATGGGACTGATACCAGTGTGGAAGAGCTGGTCATGTCTAATAGTTATCTATGGGACTGATACCAGTGTGGAAGAGCTGGTCATGTCTAATAGTTATCTATGGGACTGATACCAGTGTGGAAGAGCTGGTCATGTCTAATAGTTATCTATGGGACTGATACCAGTGTGGAAGAGCTGGTCATGTCTAATAGTTATCTATGGGACTGATACCAGTGTGGAAGAGCTGGTCATGTCTAATAGTTATCTATGGGACTGATACCAGTGTGGAAGAGCTGGTCATGTCTAATAGTTATCTATGGGACTGATACCAGTGTGGAAGAGCTGGTCATGTCTAATAGTTATCTATGGGACTGATACCAGTGTGAAGAGCTGGTCATGTTTAGTAGTTATCTATGGGACTGATACCAGTGTGGAAGAGCTGGTCATGTCTAATAGTTATCTATGGGACTGATACCAGTGTGGAAGAGCTGGTCATGTCTAATAGTTATCTATGGGACTGATACCAGTGTGGAAGAGCTGGTCATGTCTAATAGTTATCTATGGGACTGATACCAGTGTGGAAGAGCTGGTCATGTCTAATTGTTATCTATGTGGGACTGATACCAGTGTGGAAGAGCTGGTCATGTCTAATATTTGTCTATGGGACTGATACCAGTGTGGAAGAGCTGGTCATGTCTAATAGTTATCTATATGGGACTGATACCAGTGTGGAAGAGCTGGTCATGTCTAATATTTGTCTATGGGACTGATACCAGTGTGGAAGAGCTGGTCATGTCTAATAGTTATCTATGTGGGACTGATACCAGTGTGAAGAGCTGGTCATGTCTAATAGTTATCTATGTGGGACTGATACCAGTGTGGAAGAGCTGGTCATGTTTAGTAGTTATCTATGGGACTGATACCAGTGTGGAAGAGCTGGTCATGTCTAATAGTTATCTATGGGACTGATACCAGTGTGGAGGAGCTGGTCATGTCTAATAGTTATCTATGGGACTGATACCAGTGTGGAAGAGCTGGTCATGTCTAATAGTTATCTATGGGACTGATACCAGTGTGAAGAGCTGGTCATGTTTAGTAGTTATCTATGGGACTGATACCAGTGTGGAAGAGCTGGTCATGTCTAATAGTTATCTATGGGACTGATACCAGTGTGGAAGAGCTGGTCATGTCTAATAGTTATCTATGGGACTGATACCAGTGTGGAGGAGCTGGTCATGTCTAATATTTGTCTATGGGACTGATACCAGTGTGGAAGAGCTGGTCATGTCTAATAGTTATCTATGGGACTGATACCAGTGTGGAAGAGCTGGTCATGTCTAATAGTTATATATGGGACTGATACCAGTGTGGAAGAGCTGGTCATGTCTAATATTTATATATGGGACTGATACCAGTGTGGAAGAGCTGGTCATGTCTAATAGTTATCTATGTGGGACTGATACCAGTGTGGAAGAGCTGGTCATGTCTAATAGTTATCTATGTGGGACTGATACCAGTGTGGAAGAGCTGGTCATGTCTAATAGTTATCTATGGGACTGATACCAGTGTGGAAGAACTGGTCATGTCTAATAGTTATCTATGGGACTGATACCAGTGTGGAAGAGCTGGTCATGTCTAATAGTTATCTATGTGGGACTGATACCAGTGTGGAAGAGCTGGTCATGTCTAATAGTTATCTATGGGACTGATACCAGTGTGGAAGAGCTGGTCATGTCTAATAGTTATCTATGGGACTGATACCAGTGTGAAGAGCTGGTCATGTCTAATAGTTATCTATGGGACTGATACCAGTGTGGAAGAGCTGGTCATGTCTAATAGTTATCTATGGGACTGATACCAGTGTGGAAGAGCTGGTCATGTCTAATAGTTATCTATGTGGGACTGATACCAGTGTGGAAGAGCTGGTCATGTAACGCTGAATTTCCGTGGTACGGATTGAATAGAGCCCTTAGTTTCAGTTTACTATAATAACCTTGAGTCCCACACACACACTCACACACTCAGAGAATATCACTGAACTGGAGTTACCCTCTTTTAAGGTGAGGCCATACCTTTCGGCCAATCACAATGCTACCAGAATCAGGCACTGTGCCCTGAGCCAATCAACACATTTGTGTGTTTTTTTTTACTCCTCTTTTTCATCCTTTTGAAATTCTATTTAGTAACTGTCAACACTTCAGATCTCCCGGGATGGGCCGGCTCTGGATCTGTGGCAGGCTGTTTACCATCGACTAGTCATTCATAGACACAGATTAACACACGAAGAATAAATCCCAACATGTCTAACCCATGAAACCTCCAAACACTCAAATCAAGTCGCACCAAATCACATGCGTCGAATACCTTACCGTGAAATGCTTATTTTACAAGCCCTTAACCAACGACGCAGTTAAGAAAATAAGAGTTAAGCAAATATTTACTAAGTAAGTCGAGCAGTGAAATTCAAACACAGGGACCAGGGAGGTTTTCCAATGACTCGCAAAGAAGGGCACCTATTGGTAGATGGGTAAAAAAAAAAGAAGAAGACATTGAATATCCATTTGAGCATGGTGACGTTATTAATTACACTTTGGATGGTGTATCAATACACCCAGTCACTTACAAAAGATGCCAAGAGTGTGCAAAGCTGTCATCAAGGTAAAGGGTGGCCACTTTGAAGAATCTGAAATAGAAAATATATTTGGATTTGTTTAACACTTTTTTTTGGTTACTACATGATTCCATATGTGTTATTTCATAGTTTTGATGTCTTCACTATTATTCTACAATGTAGCAAATAGTACAAATGAAAGAAAAACCCTGGAATGAGTCGGTGTGTCCAAATTTTTGACCGGTACGGTATATTGTGTATTTCTAACATGTACTGACTCAGGGGTGTGAATACTTACGTAAATTAGATATTGCTGTATTTTATTTTTAAATAAATGTGCAAACATTTCTAAAAACATGTTTTCACTTTATCATTATGGGGTATTGTGACGTCATTATGGGGTATTGTGACGACATTATGGGGTATTGTGACGTCATTATGGGGTATTGTGACGTCATTACGTGGAATTGTGACGTCATTATGGGGTATTGAGACGACATTATGGGGTATTGTGACGTCATTATGGGGTATTGTGACGACATTATGGGGTATTGTGACATCATTACGTGGAATTGTGACATCATTATGGGGTATTGTGACGACATTATGGGGTATTGTGACGTCATTATGGGGTATTGTGACGACATTATGGGGTATTGTGACGTCATTATGGGGTATTGTGACGTCATTACGTGGAATTGTGACGTCATTATGGGGTATTGAGACGACATTATGGGGTATTGTGACGTCATTACGGGGTATTGTGACGTCATCATGGGGTATTGTGACGACATTATGGGGTATTGTGACGTCATTATGGGGTATTGTGACGTCATTACGGGGTATTGTGACATCATCATGGGGTATACAAATACATTTTGGATTCAGGCTTTAATAACACAATAAGCCCATGGATAGGAATACTTTCTGAAGACAATGTATGTAGCGATCGATAGGCAGTGGATGAGTCGTCAAGCAACGATGTTGTTAGTTGAGAATATTCCGTCCTGAAACATATAATTGTATGGAATTGATTAGAATGTATAAAATTATAATCAATAAATGTGTAGTCCTAGTCAGAATCAGGGTAAAACAATATGTTTTTATGGTATTCTAAACACAGACTGTCTGAGCTCGGTGCCGACCTGACGAGAGATTTGGGAGAGAACAGGGAGTATGTCTCAAGGACAAGGTCACTATCTCTGTTGGCTGGGTAGTGAGACAGACAGTGTAGCAGGACAAGGTCACTATCTCTGTTGGCTGGGAAGTGAGACAGACAGTGTGTGCGTAGCAGGACATTGTGTGCGTCTGTTTGTGTGTATGTGTGTGCGTATGGTTGTGTGTATGTGTGTGCATATGGTTGTGTGTATGTGTGTACGTATGGTTGTGTGTATGTGTGTGCGTATGGTTGTGTGTATGTGTGTGCGTATGGTTGTGTGTATGTGTGTGCGTATGGTTGTGTGTATGTGTGTGCGTATGGTTGTGTGTATGTGTGTGCGTGTATGTGTGTGCGTGAGAAGTCAGAATAAAATGAAGGTCTTTGTACTGTGCACGCCAGAACTTTCCCGTGAATAAACCTTTTGAACCATTTAGCTGGGCCTCCGTCTGTTTCATTCGACCAGGATCTTACACATTCTGGTTTGCAGGCTGAGAGTAATATAATTACATTAAATTGGGTTATGTACCTGGAGAACATAATTCAGTCTTGTTGTTCTCTTAGATTGTTTCATTGGTGCATTAAACCACTAAAAAATATCAGCCCAAAAAAGTGAGAGGTTCCCACACACAAAAAAAAGCTCAGACGAAGGCCGATAGGTAATGCTTGAATAAACAGTGCCAAGAGTAAGTTTTTCTATTCAGATATCACACACACACACACACACACACACACACACACACACACACACACACACACACACACACACACACACACACACACACACGTACGTACACACACACACACACACACACACACACACACACGCACACACACACACACACACACACACACATCTAGGCACCCGAGTGGCGCAGCGGTCTAAGGCACTGCATCTCAGTGGTAGAGGTGTCACCACAGGCCCTGGTTCGATACCAGGCTTATCACAAACAGCTGTAATCGGGAGTCCCATAGGGCGGCGCACAATTGGTCCAGCGTCGTTAGGGTTTGGCCGTCCTTGTAAATAAGAATTTGTTCTTAACTGACTTGCCAAGTTAAATAAATAAACAAACTCCAAAATCGTAGAAAAATGTTAAGTTTATTTAAAGTTTTTCTACGATTTTGGAATGTTCGGAGTCTATTTTTATCTTCTAAGTTACCACCTTGTTCTTTCTGACAGCTAGAATAGAGCCATTGAATTGCCATGGATAATTCACTTAAGGAATGTAAAACAATCACGTATCACAATCAGTGAAACGTGTTCTTCTTTTTGACAGCTACAGTAATAGAGTTAAGACACAGCCTGGATTGGCTGGGAGTCGGTGGTCACTGTGGTCTCTCTGGCCACACTAAACTACCATACGAACCCATGTAGAGACACAGCCTGGATTGGCTGGGAGTCGGTGGTCACTGTTGTCTCTCTGGCCACACTAAACTACCATACGAACCCATGTAGAGATACAGCCACGTCTACTTCACCAGCCTTACCACAGCCACGTCAACTTCATCAGCCTTACCACAGCCACGTCAACTTCGCCAGCCTTACCAGAGCCATGTCAATCATGAGGTGGTCTGGCAAGAGGAGGAAGAAAGGGGAGGATAGGGGCACCCCCAACCATAGGGGCACCCCCTGGGACCATAGGGACCATAGGAGCACCCCCTGGGACCATAGGAGCACCCCCTGGGACCATAGGAGCACCCCCTGGGACCATAGGGGCACCCCCTGGGACCATAGGAGCACCCTCTGGGACCATAGGAGCACCCCATAGGGACCATAGGAGCACCCCATAGGGACCATAGTAGCACCCCCTGGGAAAATAGGGGCACCCCCTGGGACCATAGGGGCACCCCCTGGGACCATAGGGGCACCCCCTGGGACCATAGGAGCACCCTCTGGGACCATAGGAGCACCCCATAGGGACCATAGGAGCACCCCATAGGGACCATAGGAGCACCCCCTGGGACCATAGGGACACCCCCTGGGACCATAGGGGCACCCCCTGGGACCATAGGGGCACCCCCTGGGACCATAGGAGCACCCCCTGGGATCATAGGAGCACCCCCTGGGACCATAGGAGCACCCCATAGAGACCATAGGAGCACCCCATAGGGACCATAGGAGCACCCCCTGGGACCATAGGGACACCCCCTGGGACCATAGGGGCACCCCCTGGGACCATAGGGGCACCCCCTGGGACCATAGGAGCACCCCCTGGGATCATAGGGGCACCCCCTGGGACCATAGGGGCACCCCCTGGGACCATAGGAGCACCCCCTGGGATCATAGGAGCACCCCCTGGGACCATAGGAGCACCCCATAGAGACCATAGGAGCACCCCATAGGGAACATAGGAGCCCCCCCCGGGACCATAGTAGCACCCCATAGGGACCATAGGAGCACCCCCTGGGACCATAGGGACACCCCCTGGGACCATAGGAGCACCCCCTGGGACCATAGGGGCACCCCCTGGGACCATAGGAGCACTCCCTGGGACCATAGGAGCACCCTCTGGGACCATATGAGCACCCCATAGGGAACATAGGAGCACCCCATAGGGAACATAGGAGCACCCCATAGGGAACATAGGAGCACCCCATAGGGACCATAGTGGAAGTCATAGAGGCACCTTACGGGCTCCTATCACCACCTCTATGGGTTCCTCTATGTTCCCCATCGGTGCCTCTATGGGTGCCTCTATGTTCCCATCGGTGCCTCTATGGGTGCCTCTATGGGTGCCTCTATGGGTGCCTCTATGGGGGCCTCTATGGGTGCCCCTATGTTCCCCATGGGTACCTCTATGGGTGCCCCTATGTTCCCCATGGGCGCCCCTATGGGTGCCTCTATGTTCCCTATGGGTGCCTCTATGGGTGCCTCTATGTTCCCATGGGTGCCTCTATGGGTGCCTCTATGTTCTCATGGGTGCCTCTATGGGTGCCTCTATGGGTGCCACTATGGTGCCACTATGTTCTCATGGGTGCCTCTATGGGTGCCTCTATGGTGCCTCTATGGGTGCCTCTATGTTCTCATGGGTGCCTCTATGGGTGCCTCTATGTTCCCATGGGTGCCTCTATGGGTGCCTCTATGGGTGCCTCTATGTTCCCATGGGTGCCTCTATGGGTGCTTCTATGTTCCCATGGGTGCCTCTATGGGTGCCTCTATGTTCCCTATGGATCATCCTACCTGGCAGGCCGCTCCTACTAGGTGATGTGGAGAGGATCTGGTTCTGCACCACATACTCTCACTACTGGTGTCCCCCAGGGTTCGGTTCTAGGCCCTCTCCTCTTTGCTCTATACACTAAGTCACTCTGCTCCGCCATATCCTCACATGGTCTCTCCTATCACTGCTATGAGGGTGGCCCTCTCCTCTTCTCTCTATAAACCAAGTCACTCTGCTCCGCCATATCCTCACATGGTCTCTCCTATCACTGCTATGAGGATGGACCTCTCCTCTTCTCTCTATAGACCAAGTCACTCAGCTCTGTCATATCCTCACATGGTCTCTCCTATCACTGCTATGACACTCAACTACTTTTCTCCTTCTCCCCTTCTGACACCCAGGTGGCAACACGCATCTCTGTGTGCCTGGCAGATATCTAAGCTTGGATGTCGGCCCATCACCTGAAGCTCAACCTCCACAAGATGGAGCTGCTCTGTCTCCCGGGGAAGGCCTGCCTGCTTAAAGTTTTCTCCATCACGCTTGACAACTCCAGAGTGTTGCCCTCCCAGAGTGCAAAGAACCCCTGGGACCATAGGAGCACCCCCTGGGATCATAGGAGCACCCCCTGGGACCATAGGAGCACCCCATAGAGACCATAGGAGCACCCCATAGGGAACATAGGAGCCCCCCCCGGGACCATAGTAGCACCCCATAGGGACCATAGGAGCACCCCCTGGGACCATAGGGACACCCCCTGGGACCATAGGAGCACCCCCTGGGACCATAGGGGCACCCCCTGGGACCATAGGAGCACCCCCTGGGACCATAGGAGCACCCTCTGGGACCATATGAGCACCCCATAGGGAACATAGGAGCACCCCATAGGGAACATAGGAGCACCCCATAGGGAACATAGGAGCACCCCATAGGGACCATAGTGGAAGTCAAAGAGGCACCTTACGGGCTCCTATCACCACCTCTATGGGTTCCTCTATGTTCCCCATCGGTGCCTCTATGGGTGCCTCTATGTTCCCATCGGTGCCTCTATGGGTGCCTCTATGGGTGCCTCTATGGGTGCCTCTATGGGGGCCTCTATGGGTGCCCCTATGTTCCCCATGGGTACCTCTATGGGTGCCCCTATGTTCCCCATGGGCGCCCCTATGGGTGCCTCTATGTTCCCTATGGGTGCCTCTATGGGTGCCTCTATGTTCCCATGGGTGCCTCTATGGGTGCCTCTATGTTCTCATGGGTGCCTCTATGGGTGCCTCTATGGGTGCCACTATGGTGCCACTATGTTCTCATGGGTGCCTCTATGGGTGCCTCTATGGTGCCTCTATGGGTGCCTCTATGTTCTCATGGGTGCCTCTATGGGTGCCTCTATGTTCCCATGGGTGCCTCTATGGGTGCCTCTATGGGTGCCTCTATGTTCCCATGGGTGCCTCTATGGGTGCTTCTATGTTCCCATGGGTGCCTCTATGGGTGCCTCTATGTTCCCTATGGATCATCCTACCTGGCAGGCCGCTCCTACTAGGTGATGTGGAGAGGATCTGGTTCTGCACCACATACTCTCACTACTGGTGTCCCCCAGGGTTCGGTTCTAGGCCCTCTCCTCTTTGCTCTATACACTAAGTCACTCTGCTCCGCCATATCCTCACATGGTCTCTCCTATCACTGCTATGAGGGTGGCCCTCTCCTCTTCTCTCTATAAACCAAGTCACTCTGCTCCGCCATATCCTCACATGGTCTCTCCTATCACTGCTATGAGGATGGACCTCTCCTCTTCTCTCTATAGACCAAGTCACTCAGCTCTGTCATATCCTCACATGGTCTCTCCTATCACTGCTATGACACTCAACTACTTTTCTCCTTCTCCCCTTCTGACACCCAGGTGGCAACACGCATCTCTGTGTGCCTGGCAGATATCTAAGCTTGGATGTCGGCCCATCACCTGAAGCTCAACCTCCACAAGATGGAGCTGCTCTGTCTCCCGGGGAAGGCCTGCCTGCTTAAAGTTTTCTCCATCACGCTTGACAACTCCAGAGTGTTGCCCTCCCAGAGTGCAAAGAACCTTGGCGTGACCCTGTACAACAACCCGATGTTCTCTGCAAACATGAAAGCAGTGACTCGCTCTGTAGAGTACCATCTTTCCTCACACAAGAAGCAGCGCAGGTCCTAATCCAGGAATTTGTCCTCTCCCGTCTGGACTACTGCAACTCGCTGTTGGTTGGGCTTCCGGGCATGTGCCATCAAACCCCTGGAACTTATCCAGAACACTGCAGCCCGCCTGGTTTTCAGCCTTCCCAAGTTTTCCCATGACACCGCGCTACTCCACACACTCCCCTTTCTTCCAGTTGAAGCTCGGAATACCCTGCAAGACCATGGTGCTTACTTACGGAGCAGCAAGAGGAACTGCCCCTCCCTACCTTCAGGCTATGCTCAAACACTACACCCCAACCCGAGCACTCTGTTCTGCCACCTCAGGTCTCTTGGCCCTCCCACCCCTGCGGGAGGGCAGCTCCCGCTCAGCCCAGTCCAAGCTCTTGTAAGGGCGTTCGTCTGTAGGAGGAAGAGAAGCGGACCAAAGCGCAGCGTGGTGGTTATTCATGTTTTAATAAATCACTCCACATGAACAAACTAACAAAAACAAGAAATGTGAAAACGCAAAACAGTCCTATCCTGTGACACCAAACACAGTGACAGGAACAATCACCCACAAACACACAGTGAAACCCAGGCTACCTAAGTATGGTTCTCAATCAGAGACAACTAATGACACCTGCCTCTGATTGAGAACCATACTAGGCCGAAAACATAGAAATGCCCCAAAACACAGAAAAACAAACATAGACTGCCCACCCAACTCACGCCCTGACCATACTAAATAAATACAAAACAACAGAAATAGAGGTCAGAACGTGACAGTACCCCCCCCCAAAGGTGCGGACTCCGGCCGCAAAACCTTGACCTATAGGGGAGGGTCTGGGTGGGCGTCTGTCCGCGGTGGCGGCTCTGGCGCGGGACGCGGACCCCACTTCACCATTGTCTTAGTCCGCCTTATTGTCCGCCTCCCTGGCTTACTCACCATGGCCACCCCTCTCAATGACCCCACTGGACAGAGGGGCTGCTCGGGACAGAGGGGCAGCTCGGGACAGAGGTGAAACAGCTGCTCGGGACAGAGGGACAGCTGCTCGGGACAGAGGGACAGCTGCTCTGGACAGAGGGGCAGCTGCTCGGGCGGCCCCTGGCTGACTGACGGCACTGGCGGCCCCTGGCTTACTGGCGGCCCCTGGCTGACTGGCGGCCCCTGGCTTACTGGCGGCCCCTGGCTTACTGGCGGCACTGGCGGCCCCTGGCTGACTGGCGGCACTGGCGGCCCCTGGCTGACTGGCGGCACTGGCGGCCCCTGGCTGACTGGCGGCACTGGCGGCCCCTGGCTGACTGGCGGCACTGGCGGCCCCTGGCAGACGGGCGGCACTGGCGGCGCTGGGCAGACGGGCGGCACTGGCGGCGCTGGGCAGACGGGCGGCACTGGCGGCGCTGGGCAGACGGGCGGCACTGGCGGCGCTGGGCAGACGGGCGGCACTGGCGGCGCTGGGCAGACGGGCGGCGTTGGCGGCGCTGGGCAGACGGGAGGCTCAGCTGGCGCTGGGCAGACGGGAGGCTCAGCTGGCGCTGGGCAGACGGGAAGCTCAGCTGGCGCTGGGCAGACGGGAAGCTCCGGCAACGCTGGAGAAGAGGAAGGCCCTGGTAGCGCCGGAGAGGCGGGAGACTCCGGCAGCGGCGCCGGAGAGGCGGGAGACTCCGGCAGCGGCGCCGGACAGGCGGGAGACTCCGGCAGCGGCGCCGGACAGGCGGGAGGCTCCGGCAGCGGCGCCGGACAGGCGGGAGGCTCCGGCAGCGGCGCCGGACAGGCGGGAGGCTCCGGCAGCGGCGCCGGACAGGCGGGAGGCTCCGGCAGCGGCGCCGGACAGGCGGGAGGCTCCGGCAGCGGCGCCGGACAGGCGGGAGGCTCCGGCAGCGGCGCCGGACAGGCGGGAGGCTCCGGCAGCGGCGCCGGACAGGCGGGAGGCTCCGGCAGAGGCGCCGGACAGGCGGGAGGCTCCGGCAGCGGCGCCGGACAGGCGGGAGGCTCCGGCAGAGGCGCCGGACAGGCGGGAGGCTCCGGCAGAGGCACCGGACAGGCGGGAGGCTCCGGCAGCGGCGCCGGACAGGCGGGAGGCTCCGGCAGAGGCGCCGGACAGGCGAGAGGCTCCGGCAGAGGCGCCGGACAGGCGGGAGGCTCCGGCAGCGGCGCCGGACAGGCGGGAGGCTCCGGTCGCGCCGGACAGGCGGGAGGCTCTGTCAGCGGCGCCGGACAGGCGAGAGGTTCCGGCAGAGGCGCCGGACAGGTGGGAGGCTCCGGCAGCGCTGGAGAGGAGGAAGCCCCTGTAAGGATGGGCCGGAGAGACAGCCTGGTACGGGGGGCTGCCACCGGAGGGCTGGTGCGTGGAGGTGGTGACGGATAGACCGGACCGTGAAGGCGTACTGGAGATCTTGAGGGCAGGGCTGGCACCAACCGCCCTGGCTGGATCTTCACCCTAGCCCGGCAGATGTGGGGAGCTGGGATGTAGCGCACTGGGCTAAGCACGCGTACTGGGGACACCGTGCGCACAACTGCATAACACGGTGCCTGACCAGCACCACGCCCGCCACAGTTAGCACTGCTAGGAGCACTGTAGTGCTGAGATGGCACAGGACGTGCAAGGCTAGGGAGATGCACAGGAGGCCTGGTGCGTGAGGCTGGCACAGTCTTCACCAGACCCCTCGCACGCACCTCAGGATGAGTATGGAGAGCTGACCCCGGTGCCATTAAATCCCTGACACGCTCCGTCGGGCGAATGTCGTGCCTCATGCACCAAACCAGCAAGTCCCTCATATCACTCTCCTCCAATTTCCCCATTAACTCCTTCACAGTCTCTGCTTCGCTCACCTCCAACACCAGCTCTGGTTCTGAGCTCCTCCTTGGCTCCTCACGATAAACGGGGAGAGTTGGCTCAGGTCTGACTCCTGACTCTGCCACACTCCCCCTGTGCCCCCCCCCAAGAAATTTTTGGGGGTGACTCTCGGGCTTCTGTCCGCGCCGCCGTGCTTGCTTCTCAGAATGCCGCCTCTCTGCTTTTGCTGCCTCCAGCCCGGCCTTGGGGCGGCAATATTCTCCTGGCTTAGCCCAGGGTCCTTTCCCGTCGAGGATTTCCTCCCATGTCCAGAATTCCTTACTACGTATCTCCTGCAGCCGCTGTTGCTTCTCCTGCTGCTCCTGCCTGTTGACACGCTGCTTGGTCCTGTTGTGGTGGGTGATTCTGTAAGGGCGTTCGTCTGTAGGAGGAAGAGAAGCGGACCAAAGCGCAGCGTGGTGGTTATTCATGTTTTAATAAATCACTCCACATGAACAAACTAACAAAAACAAGAAATGTGAAAACGCAAAACAGTCCTATCCTGTGACACCAAACACAGTGACAGGAACAATCACCCACAAACACACAGTGAAACCCAGGCTACCTAAGTATGGTTCTCAATCAGAGACAACTAATGACACCTGCCTCTGATTGAGAACCATACTAGGCCGAAAACATAGAAATGCCCCAAAACACAGAAAAACAAACATAGACTGCCCACCCAACTCACGCCCTGACCATACTAAATAAATACAAAACAACAGAAATAGAGGTCAGAACGTGACAGCTCTTCTCTGTCCTGGCACCCCAATGATGGAACCAGCGTCCCCCCGAAGCTAGAACAGCTCCCGCTCTTCAAAAAACAAATCTTTAATTATCCCCCACCAAAAAAAGGAACCTACTGTAAGTCTCTCCCTGCTAAATTACCAAAATGTAATAATTATAATAGTAAAATGCATGCTATGGCTGATGGTTTGGTTAGCTAAACTAGCAAGTCTGTTTGGTTACCACGGAAACTACTGCATGGTTACCACGGAAACTGCTGTATGTTACGACTTCCGCCGAAGTCTGTCCCTCTCCTTGTTCGGGGGGGGGGGGGGGGGGGGGGGTCGACGGTCGACGTCACCGGCCTTCTAGCCATCGCCGGTCCACTTTTCATTTTCCATTTGTTTTGTCTTTGTCTTACACACCTGGTTTCAATCCCCCAATTTACCTGTTCATTATTTAACACTCTGTTCCCCCATGTTAGTTTGTGAGTGATTGTTTCTATGTAGGAAGATCCGTTATTGTGGGCTCTGTTTTTGTATTGCATTTATTATATGTTGGATAAATACGTTTATTTACTCATATCCGCTGTCCTGCGCCTGACTCCTATACACCAGCTACACATAGACCTCCTGACACTGTAGCTATCTAGTAACACTCGCTAGATATAGTCCGAACACAATTCTAGGGTTGCTACCCAAGCCGGCTGGTCGTCCATCGTTCGTTCTATCGGTTCGGCTGCCAGAGACGTGACTCAGTCGTTAAGTCTTTTTGTTCTAAACCCAGTCGTTCATTCTAAATGCTCCATTGCCATGATGGCTGGCAACGTTTTCTTCCCTTGCTTGCTAGCTAGTCAACTTTGGCTAACAGCTGGAATGACAGCAAACTAGCTGCATTTAATGTTTTCCTATTGACATTTCTTAATATATATCCATAACAAATAATACAGAGTCATGATTGGCTGGCTGAGAAAAGCTGCCTGTCTGTCTCGTCCTGACACCTACACGTTCATTACTATGGGACAGCTGGAAGATCGAATTACAATATTGAAACAATATTGCAAACGTCAGAGAGACAGACAGCAAGGTTTGTACAAATCTCCTCTGTTGAAAACCAATTGCTCGTCTAAAATAAATGTGAGATAATGTCTAGATGCTTTTTATAGTGGAGATCAAGTTTATAAATTGCCTGGCTGGGCTGTTGAGACATTGGATTGCGCAGTCAGATGGAACAGAGTAAATAGGCATTTCAACATAGATTTAGCTGGTGGTAGATTTAGCTGGTGGTAACTTGTGGAATAGACACAGTCTGGGACGTGGTTCTAACCAATCCTCATCCAGGATTAGACCCACCCAGAAAACAATGGCTTAGTTTCATCCAGTTCACAAGGGCCTCCTAATATACTGGATACTAGCCAATGAGAAACAGTGACTGGTCATAAAGGGCGTGGTCAGAAGTCATGCGTTAGAAGAGTTAGTCTACATACAGAACACACAATATATATATATATATAGATACAGGCATTATTTAATACATACATACATACATATATACATACATACATACATACATGAGACACTTAGAGCATGAGAACTTTTTTTGTTGAACTCTTTATGGAATGAGTCTGCTATGTATATTAAATTGACAGAACCACAACCATGACAACCCTGTAAACAAACACAGCAACAAAAAGAAAACAATAAGGATCCTCCCCCAAAAGTATAAACACGTCTACACTTCTACAAACACTTCTACGTTCACCCCCTTGAATAGTAACACGCCACTGAAAACAATGCGTTTGTCTCGTGCCACGAACACACATCCATCCTTTCACAATACCCGTTAAAATTGAGCATATGCACACACTATAATTACCCAACACAACAGCATTCCACAGAGCTCAGTGCCCGACCTGATTCTATCAGGTCATCCTAGAACAATCACCAGGCTGATTTTAGCAGGCAGCAATCGAAATAACTAAGTCATGTTATTGAAAGACTCAGCTATCTAAATTCACTTTTAATTCCCCCTTTCCCATCTGCACGGCCCCCACCTCATTTTGGGCAAATGCCTGATGGGCCGGTGCATTTTTAGACCAGTTGGCCTGTCTAATTAGTCTTTTCATGCAACATTACCATTATCTGGTAAGTCCTCAGGGAAGAAGTAAATGGACCGGTGTGGGCCCCCCCCCCCCCCCGCAAAAATAAAAATAAAATAAAAAATAAATAATTAAATCAGCCGGTATGTTAGAAATACCAGTCCCAGTCCGCCCCTGCTTGTGATAATTACATAAATCCTTTTCAACATCAGATTTACTGTAACCAGTAATTACTGATTCATGTCTATTACTATCTATCTATACCATCTATTTCTGATTACTATCTATACGATCTATTTCTGATTAATATCTATATTATCTATTTCTGATTAATATCTATACTATCTATTTCTGATTACTATCTATACTATCTATTTCTGATTACTATCTATTCTATCTATTTCTGATTAATATCTATATTATCTATTTCTGATTAATATCTATACTATCTATTTCTGATTACTATCTATACTATCTATTTCTGATTAATATCTATACTATCTATTTCTGATTATTATCTCCCCCCTTCAAAACTGACAACAGCGGCATTTCTATTCTCACATTCCTCCTTCCATCTGGCCATTTTCTCATGAGAATATCTTACCCTTTTAAGACCTTAAGGCAGGGAAAGGGAGAAAACTGCTTGGCTGGCGTCGACACATAAAGTTCCGCATTGGGAATCTGATCATGTTCTGCCAAACAGACACTTCTCTGTGGTAGTATGATGTAGCCTACTTGGGATAACTGCCTTCTGGCCAGGGGGGGGGCACCTCACCTCACCTCACCTCACATCATCTCCTCTCCCACTATGCTGACAATGCTATCATGCCTCCTGAAGGAATACCACTTGACATAGGCAGTGTACATTGATTTCATCATAGGTTGATCCTCACCAAATCAAATTTTATTGGTCACATACACATGGTTAGCAGATGTTATTGCAAGTGTAGCGAAATGCTTGTGTTTCTAGTTCCGACAGTGCAGTAATATCGAACAAGTAATATCGAACAATTTCACAACAAATACCTAATACACACAAATCTAAGTAAAGGAATGAATAAGAATATATACATATAAATATATGGATGAGCAATGACCGAACGGCATACGCAAGACGCTATAGATGATATAAAATACAGTAAATACATATGAGATGAGTAATGCAGGATATGTAAACATTATTAAAGTGGCATTATTAAAGTGACTAGTGGTCAATTTATTAAAGTGGCCAATGATTTCAAGTCTGTATGTAGGTAGTAGCCTCTCTGTGTTAGTGATGGCTGTTTAACAGTCTGATGGCCTTGAGATAGAAGCTGTTTTTCAGTCTCTCGGTCCCAGCTTTAATGCACCTGTACTGACCTCGCCTTCTGGATGGTAGCGAGGTAAACAGGCAGTAGCTCGGGTGGTTGTTGTCCTTGATGATCTTTTTGCCCTTCCTGTGACATCGGGTGGTGTAAGTGTCATGGAGGGCAGGTAGTTTGCCCCTGGTGATTGTGCAGACCGCACTACCCTCTGGAGAGCCTTGTGATTGAGGGCGGTGATGCAGCCCAACAGGATGCTTTCAATTGTGCATCTGTTAAACGTTTGTGAGGGTTTTAGGTGACAAGCCAAATTTCTTCAGCCTCTTGAGATTGAAGAGGTGCTGTTGCTCCCTTCTTCACCACACTGTCTGTGGGGGGTGGACCATTTCAGTTTGTCCGTGATGTGTAAGCCGAGGAACTTAAAACTGTCCACGATCATCTCCTTTGTTGTGTTGACGTTGAGTCAAGAGGTTGTTTTCCTGACACCACACTCCAGGCGGACAAGAGGAGAGGGCTGTCTACTTGGTCTGGATACAAACAAAAATGGATTGGGGAGGTTGACTTCGAGAGGTTATAATGCTTTATAAAAGGAGTACAATGCTCCATAACGATATACCACTTGGCAGTGTACATTGTTGTGCCTATAGATTCTAAGGCTAAGCTAATACATGATGGTAGCACAGGGTGCTGTGGTGTAGTAGCTAACTGCTAAGTAGGTAAGTATGATACATGCAGACGGTGACACAAAGTAAAGACAATAAAACACTCTCTCATACTCCCATTTTCTACAACAGGACTCTAATTGTTCCATACATGAAATCTCTCGCATGACTTGTCTTCGTGCTCAGTGTCCTGGTTGGCAAATGGCTGTGGTGACTGGCTAGTGTTCTGTGTCCTGCATGGTTGGCTAATGGCTGTGGTGACTGGCTCGTGTTCTGTGTCCTGCATGGTTGGCTAATGGCTGTGTTGACTGGCTAGTGTTCTGTGTCCTGCATGGTTGGCTAATGGCTGTGGCGACTGGCTAGTGTTCTGTGTCCTGCATGGTTGGCTAATGGCTGTGGTGACTGGCTAGTGTTCTGTGTCCTGCATGGTTGGCTAATGGCTGTGGCGACTGGCTAGTGTTCTGTGTCCTGCATGGTTGGCTAATGGCTGTGGTGACTAGCTAGTGTTCTGTGTCCTGCATGGTTGGCTAGTGGCTGTGGTGACTGGCTAGTGTTCTGTGTCCTGCATGGTTGGCTAATGGCTATGGTGACTGGCTAGTGTTCTGTGTCCTGCATGGTTGGCTAATGGCTGTGGTGACTGGCTAGTGTTCTGTGTCCTGCATGGTTGGCTAATGGCTGTGGCGACTGGCTAGTGTTCTGTGTCCTGCATGGTTGGCTAATGGCTGTGGTGACTGGCTAGTGTTCTGTGTCCTGCATGGTTGGCTAATGGCTGTGGTGACTGGCTAGTGTTCTGTGTCCTGCATGGTTGGCTAATGGCTGTGGCGACTGGCTAGTGTTCTGTGTCCTGCATGGTTGGCTAATGGCTGTGGTGACTGGCTAGTGTTCTGTGTCCTGCATGGTTGGCTAATGGCTGTGGTGACTAGCTAGTGACTGGCAACAGGGAGCGTTAGGACGTAGGCCGATTATATATTCTTTATCTCCCTGTTTAGGAAAAAACTGTTGTGGCAACACTGCTATATATCAGGGATCACGGAGACAGTTTTCAAAGATACTTACAATTACCTGAAGATAGTTAATCTGCGTTGTTTACAACGGGAACAAATTAGCACAGCGGGCAGAACAAACAAGGAGGTGGGCAGAACCAAGCATGAGCTAGCCAGATCCTACTGGTGCGTTTCAGCATGTATTTGCATATTTCCGTTAGGGAACACCTACTCTGTGAATTGCTCGTGTGCAATAACTCAATTCACCCTCGCACTCTTAAACAACTAAATGTTTTGAAACTTTGGTAAAGAGTTAAGTCTACAAAACTGTTAGTAACAGATTTTAGTTTTGGAAAAAGAAAACTGTATTGAGATCGAATGTTTCATCGATGAGAACATTTGCAGAATGTCCATCCGGGTTTCCCCTATCCATCTGAGTTTCCTCTATCCATCTGAGTTTCCTCTATCCATCTGGGTTTCCCCTATCCATCTGGGTTTCCCTTATCCATCGGAGTTTCCTCTATCCATCTGGGTTTCCTCTATCCATCTGGGTTTCCTCTATCCATCTGAGTTTCCTCTATCCATTTGAGTTTCCTCTATCCATCTGAGTTTCCCCTATCCATCTGAGTTTACCCTATCCATCTGAGTTTCCTCTATCCATCTGAGTTTCCTCTATCCATCTGAATTTCCTCTATCCATCTGAATTTCCTCTATCCATCTGAATTTCCTCTATCCATCTGAGTTTCCTCTATCCATCTGTGTTTACCCTATCCATCTGAGTTTCCTCTATCCATCTGAGTTTCCTCTATCCATCTGGGTTTCCTCTATCCATCTGGGTTTCCCCTATCCATCTGAGTTTCCTCTATCCATCTGGGTTTCCCCTATCCATCTGAGTTTCCTCTATCCATCTGAGTTTCCTCTATCCATCTGAGTTTCCTCTATCCATCTGAGTTTCCTCTATCCATCTGAGTTTCCTCTATCCATCTGGGTTTCCCCTATCCATCTGAGTTTCCTCTATCCATCTGAGTTTCCTCTATCCATCTGAGTTTCCTCTATCCACCTGTGTTTCCTCTATCCATTATTTAGTTGGATGTGTCCCAAATGATGCCCTGGTCAAAAGTAGTGCACTATTTAAGGTGTCTGCGGGTTTTCACACCTCCCTTGTAATTGACTGATGAATTAAGGTCACTGATTAGTTAGGAACTCCCCTCACCTGGTAGTCAAGGTCTGAAGTGTAGTTAGGAACTCCCCTCATCTGGTTGTCTGGGTCTGTAGTGATTAGTGAGAAACTCCACTTACCTGGTTGTCTGGGTCTGAAGTGATTAGTTAGAAACTCCCCTTACCTGGTTGTCTGGGTCTGAAGTGATTAGTTAGAAACTCCCCTTACCTGGTTATCTGGGTCTGAAGTGATTAGTTAGCAACTCCCCTTACCTGGTTGTCAAGGCCTGAAGTGATTAGTTAGGAACTCCCCTCACCTGGTTGTCTAGGTCTGAAGTGATTAGTTAGGAACTTCCCTCACCTGGTTATCTAGGTCTGAAGTGATTAGTTAGGAACTCCCCTCACCTGGTTGTCAAGGTCTGAAGTGATTAGTTAGGCACTCCCCTCACCTGGTTGTCAAGGTCTGAAGTGATTAGTTAGAAACTCCCCTCACCTGGTTGTCTAGGTCTGAAGTGATTAGTTAGGAACTCCCCTCACCTGGTTGTCTAGGTCTGAAGTGATTAGTTAGGAACTCCCCTCACCTGGTTGTCAAGGTCTGAAGTGATTAGTTAGGAACTCCCCTCACCTGGTTGTCTAGGTCTGAAGTGATTAGTTAGGAACTCCCCCCACCTGGTTGTCAAGGTCTGAAGTGATTAGTTAGGAACTCCCCTCACCTGGTTGTCTAGGTCTGAAGTGATTAGTTAGGAACTCCCCTCACCTGGTTGTCAAGGTTAGGAACTCCCCTCACCTGGTTGGTCAAGGTCTGAAGTGATTAGTTAGGAACTCCCCTCACCTGGTTGTCAAGGTTAGGAACTCCCCTCACCTGGTTGGTCAAGGTCTGAAGTGATTAGTTAGGAACTCCCCCCACCTGGTTGTCAAGGTCTGAAGTGATTAGTTAGGAACTCCCCTCACCTGGTTGTCAAGGTTAGGAACTCCCCTCACCTGGTTGGTCAAGGTCTGAAGTGATTAGTTAGGAACTCCCCTCACCTGGTTGTCTAGGTCTGAAGTGATTAGTTAGGAACTCCCCTCACCTGGTTGACAAGGTCTGAAGTGATTAGTTAGGAACTCCCCTCACCTGGTTGGTCAAGGTCTGAAGTGATTAGTTAGGAACTCCCCTCACCTGGTTGTCTAGGTCTGAAGTGATTAGTTAGGTACTCCCCTCACCTGGTTGTCTAGGTCTGAAGTGATTAGTTAGGTACTCCCCTCACCTGGTTGTCTAGGTCTGAAGTGATTAGTTAGGAACTCCCCTCACCTGGTTGTCAAGGTCTGAAGTGATTAGTTAGGTACTCCCCTCACCTGGTTATCTAGGTCTGAAGTGATTAGTTAGGAACTCCCCTCACCTGGTTGTCAAGGTCTGAAGTGATTAGTTAGGAACTCCCCTCACCTGGTTGTCAAGGTCTGAAGTGATTAGTTAGGAACTCCCCTCACCTGGTTGTCTAGGTCTGAAGTGATTAGTTAGGAACTCCCCTCACCTGGTTGTCTAGGTCTGAAGTGATTAGTTAGGTACTCCCCTCACCTGGTTGTCAAGGTCTGAAGTGATTAGTTAGGAACTCCCCTCACCTGGTTGTCAAGGTCTGAAGTGATTAGTTAGGTACTCCCCTCACCTGGTTATCTAGGTCTGAAGTGATTAGTTAGGAACTCCCCTCACCTGGTTGTCAAGGTCTGAAGTGATTAGTTAGGAACTCCCCTCACCTGGTTGTCAAGGTCTGAAGTGATTAGTTAGGAACTCCCCTCACCTGGTTGTCTAGGTCTGAAGTGATTAGTTAGGAACTCCCCTCACCTGGTTGTCTAGGTCTGAAGTGATTAGTTAGGTACTCCCCTCACCTGGTTGTCAAGGTCTGAAGTGATTAGTTAGGAACTCCCCTCACCTGGTTGTCTAGGTCTGAAGTGATTAGTTAGGAACTCCCCTCACCTGGTTGTCTAGGTCTGAAGTGATTAGTTAGGTACTCCCCTCACCTGGTTGTCTAGGTCTGAAGTGATTAGTTAGGTACTCCCCTCACCTGGTTGTCTAGGTCTGAAGTGATTAGTTAGGAACTCCCCTCACCTGGTTGTCAAGGTCTGAAGTGATTAGTTAGGAACTCCCCTCACCTGGTTGTCAAGGTCTGAAGTGATTAGTTAGGAACTCCCCTCACCTGGTTGTCTAGGTCTGAAGTGATTAGTTAGGTACTCCCCTCACCTGGTTGTCAAGGTCTGAAGTGATTAGTTAGGAACTCCCCTCACCTGGTTGTCTAGGTCTGAAGTGATTAGTTAGGTACTCCCCTCACCTGGTTGTCAAGGTCTGAAGTGATTAGTTAGGAACTCCCCTCACCTGGTTGTCTAGGTCTGAGGTGAAAACAAATGTAAAGGAAATAACAAAACGAGCAGACACTTTGCCCTCCATGGAGTGAGTTGGACACCCCTGATAGGGAATAGGTTGTCATTTGGCACACAACTCATCTACTCTAGAGCCGGGGCATTCTCACTCTGACCCTACGAGGTCCGGGAGCCTGCTGGTTTTCTGTTCTACCTGATAATTAATTTCACACACCTGGTGTCCCATGTCTAAATCACTCCCTGATTAGAGGGGAACAATGAAAAATAAAACTTGCTGGAACTGACTTCCAGGTCCACAGTGAAGTTTGAGGATGGAGAGCATCCACTGGGTGTGTTGTATTGTCCTGAGACTGTGAAGCGTTGGTGACCCCAGAAATAAAAGGCCAAGTCTGTGTGGCGTGGCCTGTCGGGAACACATATGGCTGCCCTATTACATTTGACCCCAGTGGTTGCACTCTCCTGAATGGCCAGGAATGGGCCCAAACTGACTCTGAATCAGTTTGACCTGGGTCGTGTTGATTATGACAGGGGTTCTACCTGGGTCATATTGATAAGGACATGGGTTCTACCTGAGTCATATTGATTAGGAAAGGGATTCTATTTGATGTTGTATTGATTAAGACAGGGGTTCTACCTGGGTCATGTTGATTAGGACAGGGGTTCTACCTGAGTCATGTTGATAAGGACAGGGGTTCTACTTGATGTCATATTGATTAGGACAGGGGTTCTACCTGGGTGGTGTTGATAAGGACAGGGGTTCTACCTGGGTCATATTGATTAGGACAGGGGTTCTACCTGGGTCGTGTCGATAAGGGCAGGGGTTCTACCTGGGTTGTGTCGATAAGGGCAGGGGTTCTACCTGGGTTGTGTCGATTCGGGCAGGGGTTCTACCTGGGTCGTGTCGATAAGGGCAGGGGTTCTACCTGGGTCGTGTCGATAAGGGCAGGGGTTCTACCTGGGTCGTGTCGATAAGTGCAGGGGTTATACATGGGTCGTGTCGATAAGGGCAGGGGTTCTACCTGGGTCGTGTCGGTAAGGGCAGGGGTTCTACCTGGGTCGTGTCGATACGGGCAGGGGTTCTACCTTGGTCGTGTCGATAAGTGCAGGGGTTCTACCTGGGTCATGTCGATAAGTGCAGGGGTTATACATGGGTCGTGTCGATAAGGGCAGGGGTTCTACCTGGGTCGTGTCGGTAAGGGCAGGGGTTCTACCTGGGTCGTGTCGATAAGGGCGGGGGTTCTACCTGGGTCGTGTCGATAAGGGCGGGGGTTCTACCTGGGTCGTGTCGATAAGGGCGGGGGTTCTACCTGGGTCGTGTCGATAAGGGCCGGGGTTCTACCTGGGTCGTGTCGATAAGGGCGGGGGTTCTACCTGGGTCGTGTCGATAAGGGTGGGGATTCTACCTGGGTCGTGTCGATAAGGGCGGGGGTTCTACCTGGGTCGTGTCGATAAGGGCGGGGGTTCTACCTGGGTCGTGTCGATAAGGGCAGGGGTTCTACCTGGGTCGTGTCGATAAGGGCAGGGGTTCTATCTGGGTCGTGTCGATAAGGGCAGGGGTTATACCTGGGTCGTGTCGATAAGGGAAGGGGTTCTACCTGGGTCGTGTCGATAAGGGCGGGGGTTCTACCTGGGTCGTGTCGATAAGGGCGGGGGTTCTACCTGGGTCGTGTCGATAAGGGCGGGGGTTCTACCTGGGTCGTGTCGATAAGGGCAGGGGTTCTACCTTCATCTTATTCAACAAGTTCAGGTGAGAACCTCCAAGCTTCAAACCGTTTTCTTCAGTTGGTGCCAACTGAACCCGACCCAGTGTAGGAGGTCTGGGTCACATCTCTCCAGATTGGCCATTTGTTTGATTCACACCCTGCAATGGGAATGTATCCGTTGTGACCGTCAGGAAAAAGACCTGCAGCTTCTCGTTGTTTGGCTCTGGTGGATGGGCAGTTCTCTTGTGATTGGGTGTTCTCTATCTCCAGTTGATTTCCATAAAAGGAGGCGTCGCCTGTTGTAACACTGGGGCTGATATGACGCTCTGTATTCCCTATGGACTGGGCAAAAGTACTGCACTATATAGGAAATAGGGCTCTGGTCAACAGTAGTGCACTATATAGGGAATAGGGTGTCATTTCAGATGATTAGGGGTGTGGTCAAACTGAGCCATGGAAGAGGAACCTGTCAGGTGACCTGCTAAAGAGGCGTGGTCAGGGCCAGTCATTGGTTACGGTCCAAACACTTAAAAAGACACACCCTCGTCCACTTACCCTCGCTTTATGCTCTTGGGGGAATCCCCATCGCCATCTTGGAGGGCGGTCCAAATGATTAGCCAAGCAAGGGAAGTTTGCACCGTAAGCCCCTTCAGCCCTCGTTTTTAGTCGGCTTTGCGAGCGTACAATTATGTTCACTCCGGGACCTGAAACTCCCCATAATTACATTTGCGACGATTGTACATAAGCGAAGAAAAGTCAGCGAAAACATAAAAACAACATCAATGGAGAAGTCAACATATAAGTGTTAGTAAAAACGAATGCAAATAAGTTAGAAATTGTGCTACTAAATGCACACGACGGCACAAACACGTCTCGTAAAAAGTAAATATGTTTTTGTTTGGTTATCTTTTGGAAATTGTAGAAATAAAACATTTTCCTTCTTCAGAAGTTCCAGCTAGGCAGGCTAACGTCAGTTAGCTAATTAATTAGCTAGCTATCATACAGTAGGCAGTTAGCTAATTAATTAGCTAGCTATCATACAGTAGGCAGGCTAATGTCAGTTAGCTAATTAATTTGCTAGCTGTCATACTGTAGGCGTATATTAATAATTATATATTTAATATAAGTAGACATGCACTCATAATTGACTGTAGCCCATATCAAGCACCCACAAGCTCCCGGCGGCTGGAAACACAATCATCACGGGATGAACGACTGACGAAATTCCAGCCAAGATTGGTCCATTTAAAATGATTCCTTCCTCCCTCGCAAGTGTATACTTATCAGACGTCATGATACGAAGTGATACATCATGATACGAAGTGTCCACTTAATTTGAGGGCTGGGGGGATAGGGTGTGTCTTTTAAGTGTTTGGACGCAGCCATGGAAGAGGAACCTGTCATGTGACCTGCTAAAGGGGTGTGGTCAAGGTGAGCCATGTAAGAGGAACCTGTCATGTGACCTGCTAAAGGGGTGTGGTCAAGGCCAGCCATGGAAGAGGAACCTGTCATGTGACCTGCTAAAGGGGTGTGGTCAAGGCCAGCCATGTATAAGAGGCTCCTGTCAGGTGACCTGCTAAAGGGGCGTGGTCAAGGTGAGCCATGTAAGAGGCTCCTGTCAGGTGACCTGCTAAAGGGGTGTGGTCAAGGCCAGCCATGGAAGAGGAACCTGTCAGGTGACCTGCTAAAGGGGTGTGGTCAAGGCCAGCCATGGAAGAGGAACCTGTCAGGTGACCTGCTAAAGTGGTGTGGTCAAGGCCAGCCATCGAAGAGGAACCTGTCAGGTGACCTGCTAAAGGGGTGTGGTCAAGGCCAGCCATGGAAGAGGAACCTGTCAGGTGACCTGCTAAAGGGGTGTGGTCAAGACCAGCCATGGAAGAGGACCTGTCAGGTGACCTGCTAAAGGGGTGTGGTCAAGGCCAGCCATGGAAGAGGACCTGTCAAGTGACCTGCTAAAGGGGTGTGGTCAAGGCCAGCCATGGAAGAGGCACCTGTCAGGTGACCTGCTAAAGGGGTGTGGTCAAGGCCAGCCATGGAAGAGGACCTGTCAGGTGACCTGCTAAGGGGGCGTGGTCAAGGTGAGCCATGTAAGAGGCTCCTGTCAGGTGACCTGGTTAAGGGGTGTGGTCAAGGTGAACCTTCCAATAGGACAACGACCCTTAGCACACAGCCAAGACAACACATGAATGGCTTCAGGGCAAGTCTCTGAATGTCCTTTAGTGGCCCAGCCAGAGCCCGGACTTGAACCCGATCAAACATCTCTGGAGAGAACTGAATATAATTGTGCAGCAATGCTCCCAGTCCAACCTGACAGAGCTTGAGAGGATCTGCAGAGAAGAATGGGAGAAACTCCTATGTCACAATGTGGCCCTTTGGGGTATATATCGTGGCTCCACTCTCTCTCACTCCCTCCCACCACAAGTTTCATGACTTTACGAAAGGTCAAAAATTCCTGTCAGAGACTCTCTCCCCCTGGTGATGCAGAAAGAGAGGGGAAATAAACCTATGTATCAACTCCTATTCCCCAAAATTGGAGGATTAAACAATATTTATATTTTTGAGAATGTGGGAATGGTCCATGGGTATTTAAAGAGCAATCCTGTCGAAGTTGTTTTTGGTTGTGACATCAGGAAGTACGGTGGCTTTGGAAGTGTACATTCCTCAGTTATTAGTTTTCTACCTGAATGTTGTGTAAAATATATGATTGAATATGAAACTATTTGTGAGAAGATGTAATGTCATGTTGGCCTTCTAAACGAGATACTTGTTTAGTTAAAAGTTTTAACTAGTCAGTGGCCACATCCACGTGAGCCCAGACATTACATCAGGCATCATAGAACTGCCCATATAAAACCCACTTCCTATAAAATATACATTAAGTCAGAGAACTTCGGGAAGGAGTCCCCACATTGGAATGGCTACAGATCTATAGGCCACTGAGACCATACAGCTGTAGTTATGGCTACATGGCTAGAAATAGTTAAACTCAGACTATCGATTCACTGCAGAAGGAGCAAATTCTAGACGACACAAATTACTAGACTGCAGCAAGAATTACGTAACCACATACAATCGTGAATATGTACAGTACATTGCAATTTCTTGAAGAATGAGTGGCCGTTCATGTGCAAAGTATTAGCATGTCTATGAGTACAATTATCAACTGTGTGTGCAATCCATCTGGTCTTTCCTGCTCTTTGTCTGCCCCACCTCTTTCCTTTGTCTACCAAGCCGTCATATCGGCTTAGTCCACTAGGGACTTTTCTATCATTGTTAGTAACCAATATCTACTGTTTGTTTGGTATGTATTTCTGTGATTATTTAGTTAGTTAGTAAATAAATGATTAAGTCAATTTGTATATTGCTGATTCATTACAGAAACTAGGGTTCGTGCAGATAACCAACAATTTTACGACGTTTGGAATTTGGAAGGTAACAATTAATAATAATTCATGGAAGACTGTAATTGATAAGATATTAAAATATCTGAAGAGTTATATCCGGGAAATTCTAACTCTGTAACTCTAAAAAAAAATCTGTGGTGCCCCGACATCCTAGTTAATTAATATTTACATGATTAGTTTAATCACGTAATAATTAAACCTAGAGAACTGATTTTATATAAATAAGTCTTCACATTTAATAATACACAAGACAACATTTTGACACCCCTTGCAAGGAATCTAAAATAGGTCTTCATGATTGAATTAAGTATATATATTAATTGTGCAAACAGATTACTTTACAAACAGACTGCATGAGATACGAATAGAGCTGTTTGGTGTGTGTGTTGCCCATAGAAGTTGTCCCGGTGTCGCGTATCTGATGATGTCAGAGTGTCTTCTGAGTTGGTAAAGTTAGTGATACATTTCTTGTGCTTGGACACAATCCAGCTACTTCTAGGAATTTGACAAATAGATGTGTTGGGCCAAACGTGCCATTTCTGTCTCTCGTGTTTCAGAAGCGGGTAGACTCGATCATTATTAATTTCTCGAGCGAGGACATAGGAACAGCCGATTTGAAATTTGAGGATATATTAGCTTGACCAAGCGATACATCTCGGTCCCCTGCATTTTCAGTAGCGTGGGTAGGGCACAAGCATATATTTTTCCTAAATTTACCGCAAGTTCCAGTAACAGGACTACCAAAGGTGTTATTAGGAAAACGGTTTTAATGGATTTGATTGGATATCATCGTCTCATTCATTTTAATAAGTGAAATTGTCAAACATAAATTTTCAGGTTCTTCCAATTAAATTAGACATTTTAAACTTTCCCATATTAACCTAGATGAACCAACTTTTCAGGTTAATTAAAGTTGAATTCCCAGTTTCCTGTACAGGTATGATTAATCATTATCATTGATTAATCAAGTCAATTTGCTACTGCAAATTCATTCACGTCCAACTCCCACATTAACGATACTGTACTGATGGTTCATTTAACCATCAGTACTGTAAATAGATTAAAAGTATGTAAATAGATTAAAATCATCTTTGCAGCTTCCAACGTATTCCAACATCAAACTGGAAAAATATGAACTTTTTTTTTTTTCCTGTTCTAAATGTTCTAATGTGCAAGCTATCAGAGGGGTTGGTGCCCACTCCCCTGCTAATTAGTGAAACCTCACCCATAAAAGGATGTATCGCTGACCTCAGCAGCAATATCAACTCAAAATAAGCCATTAGCGGAAAAACAGTACAAATCGCGAAAATAGCTCCAAAATCAACCATCGGGCGCAGGTCTTGTAAAGGTTCTCTCCAGTGTAGCCCTAATGTCTTGCCACCCAAGATTGGCATCGGTCCAATACCGCAGCTGAAGCCCGAGCCGGAAACGGTAGACATAAAGGGACAGGTGGAGAGAACCCGGGAAACTGATGACAAAAGCAGAAAAGGGAAAAATTCTGCTAGCTATGGAACTGCGTTTAAAAACTGAACAATGTAATTGCAAAAAACTTATGACGACGAAGGAGCACAAACTCTTCAACAAAATCGTGTTCTACAGGAACAAAAACTGGTTTTAGCCAAAACTAAATACGACGATGTCCAAACTGGATAAATCTGACAAGTTATCTACAAACAGGAGCGAGCATCTTGATAACATGCATGCAGTGTTGTTGAACGTTACTCAAAGTAACAATGTTCTACTCCAAATGCTGTAAATTTGTGTTTGTGTTAATGAACACAATGACGAAGTTGGATGACAGGTCAGCAGAACTCATTGAAGTCGCTGACCAAATGAATGACGAGAGAACTCAGGTGATGAAGATGGAAATATTGATCTCTAAGCAAGCAGAGGAAATCTCATCACTGAATCTCTCGCTCCGTACTCAGGACCCCTATCTGCAATAGAGATCGGCACTGAGTAATATGGCGCCTCTTCGCCTCCTCTTGGCCTTTCGGCCCCAATTTCCCCGCAGGATGAAGCCAACCCTCTCCGTCCGCCTGGCGCGGAACACCTTGACAATCTCGTCAACTTCATGAGGTAGTCACCTGGAATGCAGTTCAATTAACAGGTGTGCCTTGTTAAAAGTTAATTTGTGGAATTTCTTTACTTCCTGATGAGTTTGAGCCAATCAGTTGTGTTGTGACAAGGTTGGGGTGGTGTACAGAAGATAGCCCTATTTGGTAATAAGTCCATATTATGGCAAGAACAACTCAAATAAGCAAAGAGAAACGAAAGTCCATCATTACTTTAAGACATGAAAGTCAGTCAATACAGAAAATGTCAAGAACTTTGAAAAGTTTGAAAGTGCAGTCGCAAAAACCATCAAGCGCTATGATGAATCTAGCACTCATGAGAACCGCCACAGGAATGGAAGACCCAGAGTTACCTCTGCTGCAGATGATACGTTCATTAGAGTTGCCAGCCTCAGAAATTGCAGCCCGAATACATGCTTCACAGAGTAACAGTAACAGACACATCTCAACATCAACTGTTCAGAAGAGACTGTGTGAATCAGGCCTTCATGGTCGAATTGCTATAAAGAAACCACTACTAAACACCAATAATAAGAAGAGACTTGCTTGGGCCAAGAAACCTGAGCAATGGACATTAGACAAGGTGGAAATGTGTCTTTTGGTCTGGAGTCCAAATTTGAGATGTTTGGTTCCAACGGCCATGTCTTTGTGAGACGCGACGTGGGTGAACGGATGTGCATGTGTATTTCCCACCGTAAAGCATGGAGGAGGTGGTGTTATGGTGCTTTGCTGGTGATACAGTGTGATTTATTTAGAATTCAAGGCACACTTTACCAGCATGGCTACCACAGCATTCTGCAGCAATACGCCATCCCATCTGGTTTGTGCTTGTGTGGGACTATCATTTGTTTTTCAACAGGACAATGACCAAACACACCTCCAGGCTGTGTAAGGGCTATTTAACCAAGAAAGAGAGATGGAATGCTGCATCAGATGACCTGGCCTCCACAATATCCCAACATCAACCAAATTCAGATGGTTTGGGATGAGTTGGACCGCAGAGTGAAGGAAAAGCATCCAACAAGTGCTCAGCATATGTGGGAACTCCTTCGAGACTTTTGGAAAAGCATTCCAGATGAAGCTGCTTGAGAGAATGCCAAGTGTGTAAATCTGTAATCAAGGCAAAGGGTGGCTAATTTGAAGAATCTTAAATATAAAATATATTTTCATTTGTTTAACACTTTCTTGGTTACTACATGATTCCATATGTGTTTTTTCATAGTTTTGATGTCTCCACTATTATTCTAAAATGTAGAAAATAGTAAAAAAAAAATTTTTTAATAACTACTTGAATGAGTAGCTGTTCTAAACCTTTTGACTGGTAGTGTAGTCTTGGGAGTAGTCTTGGGAGTGTGCATAGGGTCAGTGCAGATAGTAACCATGAATTATTATTCATATATTATGGCAATTTAGCAGTCATATGGTAATTGAGAAAGGCAAGGTCGTGTTTCTTGGCACCTCTCATTCTGGCACCATATTTATACATACAAGGGACATTACGGGAAGTGAAATTCTTGAGAAATCGCTGAATTGATGGAAACTGTAGCTCACCTCTTATGCTGTTCCGTGGGGTGGTGGGAAAGTCCTCCCTCATATCATCTCTCTCTCTCTCCCACGGTAGGCACCACACTGTGGGCTGAATTTCCCCTGCACATCAGGGATTTTCCTGTATTTGGCTACATTCGTTGTTCCCCTCTATCCTTACCAGTCTCCCAGTCCCTGCCGCTGAATAGCATCCCCATAGCATGATGTCACCATGCTTTACGGTAGGGATGGTGTTAGATGGGTCATGAGCTGTGCCTGGTTTTCTCCAGATAGCACTTTGCATTCAAGTTACACTTTTGTCTCATCAGACCGACACAGAATCTTTTGCCTTATTCTCCCAGTCTTTAACGTGTCTTTTTGCAAACTCAAGGCGTGCTGTCATGTGCCTTTTCATCACAAGTGGATTCCATCTCCATAGCTGATGTGTGTAAGACCTTTAAACAGGTCAACAATCACAAGGCCGCGGGGCCAGACGGATTACCAGGACGTGTGCTCCGGGCATGTGCTGACCAACTGGCAGGTGTCTTCACTGACATTTTCAACATGTCCCTGATTGAGTCTGTAATACCAACATGTTTCAAACAGACCACCATAGTCCCTGTGCCCAAGAACACAAAGGTAACCCGCCTAAATGACTACAGACCTGTAGCACTCACGTCCGTAGCCATGGAGTGCTTTGAAAGGCTGGTAATGGCTCACATTAACACAATTATCCCAGAAACCCTAGACCCACTCCAATTTGCATACCACCCAAACAGATCCACAGATTATGCAATCTCTATTGCATCCACACTGCCCTTTCCCACCTGGACAACGCATTTCAATTAACAGGTGTGCCTTGTTAAAAGTTCATTTGTGACATTTTTTTTTCCAACTTAATGTGTTTAAGCCAATCCGTTGTGTTGTGACAAGGTAGAGGTGGATTTTGATTTTACCAAAAATATACCTTTTTTTGGTAAAAGACCACGTCCATAACAGCTCAAATAAGCAAAGAGAAACAAGTCCGTCATTACTTTAAGACATGGTGAGTCAATCCGGAAAATTAAGAACTTTGAATGTTTTTAAGTGCAGTCGCAAAAACCATCACAGCACAGATGAAACTGGCTCTGAAGACCGCCACAGGAAAAGACCCAGAGTTACCTCTGCCGCAGAGGATAATTTCATTAGAGATAACTGCACCTCAGAAATTGCAGCACAAATAAATGGTTCACAGTATTCAAGTCACAGACATCAACTGTTCAGAGGAGACTGTGTGAATCAGGCCTTCAAGGTTGAATTGCTGCAAAGAAACCACTACTAAAAACGACTCCAATAAGAAGTCTTGCTTGGGCCAAGAAACACAAGCAATGGATATTAGACCAGTGTAAATCTGTCCTTTGGTCTGATGAGTCCAAATGGAGGTTTTTGGTTCCAACCGCCGTGTCTTTGTGAGAAGCAGAGTACATGAATGTGCCTCTGCATGTGGTTCCCACCATGATGCATGGAGGTGGTGTGATGGTGCTTTGCTGGTGACACTTGATTTATTTATAATAAGGCACACTTAACCAGCATGTCTACCACAGCATTCTGCAGCGATACGCCACCCCATCTGGTTTGGGCTTAGTGGGAACTTCACCTGGAAAAGCATTCCAGGTGGAAGCTGGTTGAGAGAATGCCAAGAGTGTGTAAAGCTTTCGTCAAAGCAAAGGGTGGCTACTTTGCAGAACCTCAAATATATTTTGATTCCATGTGTTATTTCATTGTAGAATAGTGAAGACAACTATGTAGGAAAAAGTACATGTATTTAGACAACTGTAGTTGTCTAAACTTTTCACTGGTACTGTATATAACTAAAATAAAGTTGTCTTACTTTCACAAACTTCCGCACAAGTCTTCCAACTTGAGGTAAACATACACTTTGTACTTTAAATATTTACCAAAATTCCCTACCAACCCACTAAATGTGTCACTACCAACACAGTGAAATTAAAAATATATATATTTTTAAAAAAAAGGGACAACAGTAGTAATCATGTTGATTTAGCTTATATTACAGATTCATTCTAGAAATGTTATTTGCATACCAAAATATATTTCACCAGATTTTAAAAGCCTTAGAATTGAAAGGTGATCTCTATTTCTGTAAAAAAAAAAATCAACTTTGACAGTATGAATCTGAAACTTGACTGATTGAATTACTTATCCATCTAAGACAAATTCATTAGTATTTATTTACAGTAAGAAATGCCACACAATGTCCATTTTCTGGTTGGAGTTGTGCCAGATGGTTTAATTTCAGTTCCTTTTTTGGAAGGCAGAGCGCACATTTGCGGTGGGAAATTTCAATTTCTCAAACTTCTCCAAGAATCACTTCACTTTCTTGATTGTGACGTGCAGGCCAATAAGTAGTAACAGATGCAGCCTGAAACCTTATGTCATACTGCAGCCACAGAAATGTACGGTCTAAAAACATTGGGCCAATTTCCTATGAAATATGGCTGCACAGTAAGGTCAGAAGTCCTAATTCATTTTTGGGGTACCGTCGCTGCCAAAATCGTCACACCTGGTTTGCTATGTTGAAGATTTGAAACCTGTCAATTCAGTGAGATATGTGCAGCAATCTTATGAACCTTATGGTTTACTTAAAACATTTTTAAAAAACTATTCCCCCCTATAAAGTATTGAAACCGTGTGAGAGAAAGTTTACTGGTGGATTAGACAAACTAAGGATCACCACACATACTGTGAAGTTATTGGAGCAGCTGTGAAAGTGCGTCATAAATCCAATCCATCTGGGATTTATTTTCTTCTTCATCCTTTTGAGGTTTTCCAAGAATTCCAGCGCCTTAGAACATCACCTGTGAGGTTTGGGAAGCACATCAAAGAGAAAGTATAAGCTGAGTCGGTGTGCCGATTAACTAGCTACGCAAGACAGAAGGCATTTCAGTCTTCTCTCCACCTCCGCAAACTATATTGGAGAAGAGCCAAGCAGCATCCTCTTGGAACTTCTTCTCGCATCTTCAATGTGTTTAGAGAAGGTGGAGGGGAAAGAGGCAAGGAAGAGGAATACGGGAAGAGTAGTGTCCTACTCTAGCCGTGCCATGTGTACCAAACAAGGAAATAGCTATACAGAAGTGGTCTACTCTAACAGTGCAACCGACAGGGACTTTAGCAGATGTGCCAATTTAAAAAAAAAATATGACCCACGTTTACCAGATTCCATAAGATTAATCCCAGCATCACACCATGGGCTACGTAGACTTCGGCTAGAGTTGCATTTCCACTGTCAAAATGAGGCCATACTTCCCAGCACTGTAACACAACTAAAAGTAGCACCGTCAATACCACTGACCCAGGCAAGCAAAGGAATCTGAAACCGTGGCAACAGTACTTCCAGGCCTCAGGAAGGCCGTACATAGACGTAAACGATGTTGAAAGCGCGTCTTTTCAGCATCGTGGTTACTGAACATCTGGGAATAATGATCTGATTTTTGGGTTAGCGCAACGTAAGTGTCATACTTAAAGTAGTAAGCTAAAACTGGACATCAAAACTTCTGCAGAAATTAACTCCTCTTGACTTTGAGGATGAGCCAAATAAAAACAGCCTTTAGCACCTTGGTCATCCAGCTGAAGAAAAACACCCCAAAAAAAAGTGCTTTTTTTCACCCCAATTTTTTTTTTTTTTACATTATATACACACAGCCACATATGGGGAACATCGAAATAATAATAGCAACACATTGTACAGAAGTAGGGTAGCAAATTTCAGTTAATTTCCCCAAATTCCCAGGTTTTTCCCCCCCAAATTCCAAGAAGGAATATGACCGGACACCGAAGGGACTAACAAATCCACAATCATCCAACCAAGATTTCAGGAAAACCTGGGAATTTTGCAACCCTACAAAACACAGTGAAAGATCAAGTGCATGTAGCCCAGTCACGTCCTTCAGTTTTACAGTGTAGTCACATTAAGCTCGCTCTAGCCAATAGGCACGCTCATACCCTTGGTCACACCACACACACTACCTGCATGCAAACACATACACTCAACCACAAACACTGCATCAGAGGAAATTATTCAAACAATGTGCTCGATAAATAACCATGGTCTTGCAGTGCTTCCAATTCAGAAAATTAATACAAATATACAGTAAAGAGACATGGTTTGTTGGGGGAAAATGTCCGATGGATAACACAACCATTTACTTTCCGAGTTGAACAGTCTCTGTACAAAGAAAAACTCTGGGAATTCTCAGGTCCTGACAGACGGCACGTGAAGCCTCCCGCCGTCCCATTGGCCAGAGCCCAGAGTCATGTGACCACCAGTAAACATCCAGGTGCATCCCAAGTCCAAGGCCTCCCACCGTGTGCTCATCACTCCTCCAATCAAAGTGCTCAGATGAAGAAAAAGGCGGGCCCTTACAGACATGCCTTCCGACTTTAGGTCCCATGCCATTGATGCGTTGATTGATGAAGTGCTGAATCCTTATAAGTTATGCAACCTGTCAAAGCAAGAGGACCGGTCAATATGCTGGATTGACTAGACATGTATCCATTCATCTAAGGAACTTGTCTAATGGTTTAAAATACAATTCTGTATCTAAGAATAAGACACCGTTAGGGAACGCAACACTAAGTGAACGGGCTGTGCTGTACCTTTTTTTACTCGGTTTGACCTCCCAGCCATCGCGACACTTGACATACGTGATGACCTGTCCTGGAGAGATCTCAGTCACTGAGGGGTCCTGGGCACAGAATGTGAACCTACACAAGCACAAACCAATAAGTGAAACAAGGAACCGATAGCACAACGTCGAGCAGCAGATTAGATGCTAAAAACAACCAAATGATAGTTTAAAAAATGAAAATATAAAAAGAGCATGTTTAACAGCAAGATGCATTTGATTCAAGACTAAATGACGCCATTTCCTGAGTTATAAACAAAGGCCGTTTGAGTGAGAGCATTATCAAATCAAAGACAGCCGACTCGGCTTGGTGAACTAACCATAGAAATACAATTACTAGACTGGAAATCCCAATTCTGAGCTCTTTTTCCATTCTATGGAACCAACCACTCATTGAAGGGTATGTGGGAAAAAAAACAAAAATGGCCACCGCTTTCTGCCTCCCAACTTACTTCTTCTGCGTTTCTCCACACTTGACACGGATCCTACGGACCTCCAGCACCTGGTTGATGGGCGTGCCGGTGCGGTTCCAGGACCAGAAAGACTTCTTCATGTTCTTCCAGATGGACCCTAGCGACTCGTGGGCCCCCTCCCAGCTCAGACGAATCTTCAGCAGATCCCCGATGTCATCCTCGGTGAAGACCAGGAAGGTGTTGGTCAGGTTCAGACCCACTTTGTTTGGACTGGCGGGGGAGAGGGACACAAAAAGGTGCCGATCACAGGTTGTTACGGATACAGGTATCCTGTGTTTCTTCGCTCTCCTTCTCCCCTCACAGGTGGCAATCATTCCTCAAACAGCCTTCAAAATCAGAAGACCCCTCCCTGTTTCCATTACCCAATCACATTCCCTTGGCTTAAAAACCCTGACCGTTGTTTTCTCAGAAGCTCAATCTCTCGGTAGTTATTTTGTTTTTTCAACTGCATGTCACTTTGTCCCCACCTGTGAGTATTGTTTTTGTTGATGGTGGGAAAAGGGGGTACTAAGACAAGTCCCCCATGGGCCTACACTACCTGTAGGTAAACTTTGTATAAGAACACTAGTTAGAACTGGGCGGACCACCCACTGTATATTTGGTTAGTTAGTCGTTGGTGAAGTAGGCTAGTCTAGCTTAGGGGTGTTTTTGGTTAGTTAGTTAGCTGTATTGAAGTAGGCTAGTCTAGCTTAGGGGTGTTTTTGGTTGGTTAGCTGTTGGTGAAGTAGGCTAGTCTAGTTTAGGGGTGTTTTTGGTTAGTTAGTTAGCTGTATTGAAGTAGGCTAGTCTAGCTTAGGGGTGTTTTTGGTTGGTTAGCTGTTGGTGAAGTAGGCTAGTCTAGTTTAGGGGTGTTTTTGAATACTTATTATAGTACATCACCTGCAGGATGTCCATGTCCTTTCTTATGTTTCAACATGGCTACTAAATAGGTGAACCTCTCCCAGAAAAAAAAAATAAATGAATTCACTAATTTCCATTACACTTCAGTGCATTAGGACTACGCAAGTGTTAGTTTCTTTTTACATGAGCACAGTAGTAATAGTGTTTATATTTGCTCCATTTCCCACGTATACATAGTGTGTTTTATACACAAGTGTGAATTGGAAAATGTGTTTTTTTTTTTATATCCCAAAGGGTCACGGCCAGGATCAGCCACCTTCAACAGCGACCCTGGAGCAACTTGGGTTAAGTGTCTGGCGCAAGAGCACCGAATTTTCTACTTGTCGGCTCGGGTATTTGAACTAGAGACTTTTTGGTTACTGGCCCAAAAGCTCTAAGTGGGTGAATTCCGACTAGAATTACGCATACATTAAAAATAAGGTAAATCCCTTGTTATACTCCTCTCTATGAGTTCTAACCTCTACCGTAAGCAGCAGAACCTAAGTCTAGTACTGCCATCATTACTGTTCACCTGCTATTCGCATGGTGGAGAGCACTGAAATTAAAAGGTGTGGTCGGTGTCAATGCTGTATTCTGCATCACTTAACAACCCCCGTTGTAAATATAAATCTACATGCACTGTAATTTACACATTGATAAGGTAAATGAGTAATCCATTTGGAGAAGGGAGTCACAGGAGGAGGTTTGTGGGTAACTTGAAAATCGGGGAGGATGGGCTCGTGGTAACGGCTAGAGCGGAAATAGTATCAAATGCAGCCAACACATGGTTTCATGCCATTCCATCCACTCCGTTCCAGCCATTATTATGAGCTGTCCTCCCCTCAGCAGCCTCCACTGGTGGAAATGCACATAGCAATTATTTTAGATTATTTTCCTTATGATCCCTGGAGACAAATGTGAAACCAGTCATTTGGAAGCAAACTGAAAATCTCCTCAACATGGCGTGAATTAGGCTATAGATAGCTGTGCCGTTATTCTGAATTTTGGCGTAGTTGTTCCTGAGGGTCACTAGCGATAGTGGATCATAATAGGCTAACGCATCACAAGTTGTGCAATCATTTGGTACCATGTAACCCATTTGAATCATTATGGAATGAAGACCATACCTAGCAGTTTAAATCTGGAGCATGGTTCACGACAACAGGACCGCCGTCAAAACAGTTCCATGATCACTGAGGATTATTACTGGTCAACCCCTATTGTACACTGCTCATCTTCCAATATTTCATAGATTGAACTTGAATATGACAATCTTCAGGACGACTCAACCACTTTTGGTGGTTATTATTTCTTATGATTCATACGTTCCTAACCTAAAAAAAACTAGCTACTATTGAGTTGGAGCTGAAACAGACAAATATATCCATACATTCTAGTGAGTGTCAGCTATTTTAATACATTTATTTTTTAATTACACCGTATTTAGATAAATGTTAGAAAACCCGATTGAATGACAACCCATAAAATAAAATCTGTTTGCCAGCAAGTGGAAGGGTTTATGGGTCGAATTAAAAATGTATTCAGTGCGCACAAGGAAAGCTTATTTACAAACCTGCATAAGGCAAGTCTGAATACCAACTACTAAGTGCCTAGGAAAGGCGTACATTTCCTAAGTCTAAATCAGGCCCAAACCGCTAGGCTACCTGCCACTGAGTAGAGAGCAGCAGTACTCACACGTCTACATGCAGGTCATCGGTGTCATTGTGAGCTCCATACAGCTTGACGTGGAAGGTTGGGTCAGCATCGTCAGCCTGCTTTCTGTTGAACACATGCATCTTCATCTGATAATGGATGCCTAGGGAGGGACAAACAATACAAAACGGCAAAATAAATATCACAGGACAGGGACATAAACAGGAGCCAATACAGTAGCTTTACGACTGCAAGGTGTGACTGAGTCATAAAAAAAAAGAAGGTTCAGAGATAAATCGCTTGGCTACTGATCAAGTACTGATAAGGTGTGTTATGTTTAAGTGATAATGTCCGAGAAGCCGGTGTCTGGAGGATATTGTCACAAGTGTTAAGCCCGAGAAGAAGTAGAGAAACTGTGGCAATATATTCTCAAAAAAAAAAAAAACACGTTCCACAAGGCATCACTTTTATGCAACAGGTTAACATATTGAAATAACTGATATTATGCATGTATTTATACCATTTCAGCCTTCCACAAAGATAGTCCTGAACCAAATCTAGGGTTGCTACCCTAGACACCTGTTCGTTCACTTGCCAGAGACAAGTTAGGTCTCGTTATAAATCTAATGGACACCACCCAGGCGTACGGTCTAAATATTGCGTTGCAATGACGGCTGGCAACATTCTTATCCCTCGCTTGCTAGCCATAAAAACATCTGCCAACAGTCATGTCAAACAGCGCAGCCAGAATAACAGAAAAGTAGCGACATGCGTTTGTTTAAGCTGTTTTCTAGAACAACGAGCTAAATGGGCAAATTCCCCTGGCGTAGAGCATTTGCTTCCAAGCCAGGTTACTATTCAGAGGAGCTAGCCAACACAAATCCCTTCAAACTGAAACGACAGAAAACTAGCTGCCTTTGTTATTCTATTGAATTATTTTTGTTTTGACACACTGAACAAAAATATAAGTGCAACAATTGCAAAGATTTTACTGAATTAGAGTTCTCATATATATATATATATATATATATTTTTTTTTTTTTTAAAAAAGGAGATCAGTCAACTGGAATAATATTCATTAAGCCCTAATTTATGGATTTCACGCGACTGGGAATACAGATATGCATCGGTTGATTACACACACACACACACACACACACCTTTAAAAAATAAAAAAAACATTTAATGTAGGGGTGTGGCTCAGAAAACCAGTCAGTATCTGGTGTGATGACCATTCGACACATCTCCTTAACATAGAGTTGATCATGGCTGTTGATTGTGGCCGGTTGAATGTTGTCTCACTCCTCTTCAATTTCTGGATATTGGCAGGAGCTGGAACATGCTGTACTACACGTCAATCCAGAGCATCCCAAACATGCTGAATGGGTGACCTGTCGAGTATGTAGGCCTTGGAAGGCTTTGGAAGAACTGGGACATTTTCATCTTCCAGGAATTGTGTCCAGATCCTTGCGACATGGGGCTGTGTATTATCATTCTGAAATATGTGACGGCGGCAGATGACTGGCACAACGATGGGACTCAGGATCTTGTCACGGTATCTCTGTGCATTCAGAATTAACATCGAAATTGCAAATGGTGTCATCTAAGTTATGCCTGCCCATAACCACACCATGAGGCACTCCGATCACAATGTTGACATCACCAGGGTCTTGACCTGACTACAGTTTGCCCTTGTAATCTACTTCAGTGGGCAAATGCTCACTTTTGATGGCCACTGGCACGCTCTTCGTGGATGAATCCCGGTTTCAACTGTACTGGCATGTACGGCATTGTGTGGGCAAGCAGTTTGCGAGGACGACGAGCACGCAGATAAGTTCACCCTGAGACAGTTTGTGAAAAAAAAATATTTGGTTGTGCAAACCCACAGTTCCATCAGCGTGGCTGGTCTCAGATGATCCCGCAGGTGAAGCTGGATGTGGAGGTCCTGGGCTGACGTTGTTACGCATGGTCTGTGGTTGAGGCCGGTTGGACGTACTGCCAAATTCTCTAAAACGACATTGGAGGCGGCTTATGGTAGAGAAAGGAACATTAAATAATCTAGCAACAGCGCTGGTGAACATGCCTGCAGTCAGCATGCCAATTTGTGCACGCCCTCAACTTAGACATCTGTGGCACTGGGATGTGACAAAACTGCACATTTTAGAACTTTTATTGTCCCCAGAAATTCTCAGTAACAGGGATCGAAAACAAATTTGTGACAAATCGGAGAGAAATAACCTTTGTGCATATGGTAAACTTCTGGAATCTTTTATTTATATAAACATCCACACTGAGCTAAAGGGTAGAGTTGCCACTTTCAAGGGGCAGGGCTCTAAACCGGAAGCTTATGAGAAATCCCGCTATGCCCGCCGACGAATCATCAAACAGGTAAAGTGTCAATACAAGACTAAGAGTCAATCCTACTACTCTGATGCTCGTCAGATATGGCAGGGCTTGCAAACTATTACGGACTACAAGGAGAAGCCCAGTTACGAGCAACAAGTCTACCAGACGAGCTAAACAACTTCATGCATGCGTCAAGGCAAGCAACACGCATGAGAGCACCAGCTGTTCCGGACGACTGGGATCCCACTCTCGGTAGCCGTTGCGAGTAAGACTTTTAAACCAGGTCAACATTCAAAGACAGGGCCAGACGGATTACCAGGACTTTTACTCAGTGAAAGCGCTGACCTACTTGTAAGGTTCTTCACTGACATTTTCCACCTGTTCCTGACTGAGTCAAAAGAAAAATTAAGCGAGAATTTAGACATGTATAAAAGCAACAGATACCATTAATAAGACGGGGCTAGAAGTGACATATATGGTGAGCTACCAAGTGGCTAGGACAGGCAAGCCCCATACTATTGTGTTGGACTTATTTCTTCCTGCTGTTGCAAATATGGCTGGAACAATGCTGGGAGAAAAGGCAAAAAAAAACTACAGACAATTTCACAACACTTCAGTGACATGGCAGGAGATGTTTTGAAACAATTACTGCTTAGCATACAAGCCAGTGAATTATATGCGTTACAGCTGGATGAGTCAGCCGTGGCAGGCCTGGTACATGGTGGGGGGGGGGGGGCAATTAAGGAAGACATCCCCGGCAAACCAGGACAACATGAGGATTTTTTTTAAATACTGGACAGCTTTGTGACATCAAATGGACTTGTGTGGTACAAAATTGAGGGTAAGAAGTTAGAGCTCTTTTCCATCTGCATTAACAAGGACAACAGGTCTTTGTATGCATGATTACCATGCACATGAACTCAAGCTTACACACACAATGTCACATGTGATATAGCGAAGCACCTGAGTGAGGTGGGTGCGCAATTACTTTCCCGAAACAGACGAACTGGATCCGTTATCCCTGTCATGCCCTGCAGCCAGTCCATTTCACCACGATCTGAACAAGAGCCTCATCGAAACAAGCGGTTCTGTGAAAATTGAATTTAAAATCAGAAGCCACTGTCAGATGTATGGCTAGAGCTGTACTCAGAGTTTTGCCACGGCAAATTAAGAAACCGAGGCCCTTTGTAACCACGTACCTATCCGAGTGTGGATTCATAGCCCTCACTAGCATGAAAACTAAATACAACATTGCAGAGTTACAGGCATCCCTTCAAGTACACCGTCTCATTAACCAAGTTTTTGATGAACAAATGAGGTTGAGTGTGTAAGATGGCAAAATAACTGATTATTATTTGTGCCCTGATCCTATAAAGAGCTGTCACTTCCCACGAGTCGGGTTGTGAAAAAAAACCTAAGTCTTATATTTAATAAATGCATAGTATGTGTGGCAGGCACTCAATGGCAAAAAAACAACAGAGTGTGCCGACCCTGGTGCTAGAGGGGGTACGCAGCTGGATGTTGACTGTTTGAAGGGGTACGAGACTATAAAAAGTATGGGAACAGACCAACTCCAATTCACATGCCGCAATCTGTATTGTACTCCACACTGCCCTTTCACACCTGACAAAAGGAACAGTTGGTCAAGATATGTGCACCATGTCATCACGCATAACAGTCAATTAGATGAAAAACGGTGGGGAAAATACTTTTTTTTTTTTTTTTTTGAATTTTACCCCTTTTTCTCCCCAATTTCGTGGTATCCAATTGTTGTAGTAGCTACTATCTTGTCTCATCGCTATAACTCCCGTACGGGCTCGGGAGAGACGAAGGTTGAAAGTCATGCGTCCTCCGATACACAACCAAGCCGCTGCTTCTTTAACACAGCGCACATCCAACCCGGAAGCCAGCCGCACCAATGCGCCGGAGGAAACACCGTGCACGTGGCAACCTTGGCTAGCGTACACTGCGCCCAGCCCGCCACAGGAGTCGCTGGTGCGCGATGACACCCCTACCGACCAAGCCCTCCCTAACCCGGGCGACGCTAGGCCAATTGTGCGTCGCCCCCACGGACCTCCCGGTCGCGGCCGGTTACGACAGAGCCTGGGCGCGAACCCAGGACTCTGATGGCACAGCTGGCGCTGCAGTACAGCGCCCTTAACCACTGCGCCACCCGGGAGGCCCCGGAAAATACATTTTTAATAAAAACAATGTGTAAGACTATTTGCATGAAAATCTGTTGGGTGGACACCAACCCATGTGGTTGAGGGAAAATAGCTAAATGTGAAGCACAGCATTATAAAACTGCACATTCCCCCCCCCCCCCCCCTAATCCCCAGCTCACCTCCGAAGGGTGTGACAGCACGGGTCTTCAGGTACATCTTACAGTTGCTCCTCTTCCTCATCTTCTTGGTGTTGTAACCAATGTTGTTGCAGCGGTTCTTGCGGCAGCTCAGGCAGATGCCCTTCTTGAAGCGTTCGGGGTCGGTGCACTGGTAGGCAAGGCTCATGTACTCGTTGTTCATCAGCGAGTCCACAAACAGGAGCACAGCCCGCTCGTGTTCGCACTTAATCACATCCATGAAGCCTGAGGAGGAAAGAGTTAACAGCACTGATAAGCAACAAGGGAACAGCTAACCAGTCACATGACAAGCAGCCAACTCCCATCTAGCCAAAGAACAGCAGAAAAAAAAAAGTCAGTTAAACTTGGTACAGCACTGCGTTTAGTGGTGCGTCCCAACAATCTCTCCTTCCACCCAAAGTTTGCACTTGTTCACTTCCTTTCATGGATTTTTCCTTTCATGGACTAGCCTATGCCTACACCAATCCAATGCTTTTAGACTTGTGGGGGGGGGGGAAACACACCCTCAGTGACTTCTTCCTGTGTGTGGTACTCACTTCCTCCAGCTGTACTGGTAAGCATCTCACGCAGGGAGCAGCCAGGCTGCACGTCTCCACCGTTGGGGTAGATGTCAATGTCTCCAATGGGCTGCTGGATCCCAATGCTCATACCCAGTGCCTCGCGCGTGTACGTATGCAGGATGTCCACAAAGTCGGCGTCGCCCGATGAGAGGCGCTTATCATCTCCCACCCCCTCAAACATGGGCCCTGCCGGGTCTAGACCTATAGGAGAGATGGGAGAAACAGGAACGTCTCATTTGGTGGACAAGACAGGTGTCTCTAATATCTATAGGCATACAGCCACAGCTTAACAGTCAATACACCATGACTATAGCCACAGCCATCACTCCATGAAGACATGTCGTTGGTAAGGTGGTACTGGTTTCATACTTGACTATATTGAGTTTTATTTAAAGGGGATTGGCACCGTTACAAAGGTTCAGACCGCTGCCTGTTCAGAGTCTTGAGGAGCAACAGTGAATGAGGTCATAAACCTCCCACAACTTACCCGTGATTCTGCCAATAGTCCCTCTCACAGATGTTCCGGCGTAGCCCGCCACATGGGCCCCCAAGCTGTAGCCAATCAGGTGCACATTCTGCAAGGGCAGCTGCTGTTCCTCCTATCGGATACATGACAACCAACATCAGCTGCTGCCACACAGGCCCTCAGCCAGTCAGTCGTTCCCTGGGCACCAGCAAATCCCAGTGGAGATAATGAGGTATCAGAATACGTTCACGCTCTCCCTTCCATGCAAAAGCACTTCCACCCTCTGCTTGTCTCAGAAGGCAGTCTACCCTCTTACCCACAGCCTGAACCCTGGACTTGCTTGTCAGCGGTGTCCTGGCCTGTAAAGGGGACAGAGCCTGAGAGCCTGGCCTGAATGAGACATATAATGAATCCCAATACTGTTAAATAGCCTCCTTTCCCTTCAGCCATCTGAACAGATTAGATAGAAAGCAGTACAGTGGATTGGAACCACACCCAGTCTCTGCTCTTAGTGGAAGTCACAATGGAGAGACACGATCACACAGCAGTTGACTCGTGATGAGAACGAGACCCATTGCAAACTAGACAGAGGACAACTCTTCCCCAAGAGCATCTGGCGAGTTCCCGTATGACCAAATGGAAAATACAGAAATACCCACAACTCCCTCATTAGAATTCACAGGATACCAGGAGTTCCCACAAACACCTGAAAACACTGCCAGCTGTTCTGTTCCTGAGGGAAAAGTTCCCAGCCAGCCAATCCTGCACATCACCACTACTGTAGTCAGCGCTGGACTGGAAGGGTATTGGGATACTCAGCTGTCCTCTTAACACACTGGAGCTCTCAACTCTCTAAACTACTGGAGACGGTCCAGAGCCTTCTCAGTATTAAGATTATCACTGGCTCCAGGTCATCTACAAGCCTCTGCTAGGTAAAGTCCCGCCTTATCTCAGCTCACTGGTCACCATAGCAGCACACGCTCCAGCAGGTATATTTCACTGGTCACCCCCAAAGCCAAATCATCCTTTGGTCGCCTTTCCTTCCTGCTGCCAATGGCCGCAAAAATCTCTGAAGCTGGAGACTCATATCTCCCTCACTAGCTTTAAGCACCAGCTAAGAGATCACTGCACCTGTAAACAGCCCATTTGTAAACAGCCCATCTACCTACCTCATCCCCATACAGTATTTATTTATCCTGCTCCTTTGCACCCCAGTATCTCTACCTGCACATTCACCTTCTGCACATCTACCATTCCAGTGTTTAATTGGTATATTGTAATTACTTCGCCACCATGGCCTATTTATTGCCTTAACTCCCTTATCTTAACTCATTTGCACTCACTGTATAGACTTTCTACTGTATGTGTAACTGTGTTGTTGAATGTGTCGAATTGCTATGCTTTATCTTGGCCAGGTCGCAGTTGCAAATGAGAACTTGTTCTGGTTAAATAAAAGGTGAAATAAAAAAAATCATTAAAACCATCTTTATTAAAAGCCATTCTGTTTCCCCAGACCATTTGAGCAAGACCACTTGTAGAGCAGACAATGTACATTAGATCGTATTTGTATTATTATTATTCACAGAAGATCTCCACTAAACACAGAATCAAGATTTGTAGGCTAGGCATCCATCAGACTGGCGGCCGATAACGTCAGAACGAAGTGGACTACTAGTCGGGCGGCAGGTAGCCTAGTGGTTAGTGTGTTGGACTTGTAACCGAAAAGGTTACTAGATCAAATCCCTGAGCTGACAAGGTAAAAATCTGTCATTCTGCCCCTGAACAGGCAGTTAGACCAGTTAACCCACTGTTCCTAGACCAGTTAACCCACTGTTTCTAGGCCGTCATTGAAAATAAGAATGTTCTTAACCGACTTGCCTAGTTAACATTTTTTTTTAAATGTAAAAATTTGTAAAAAATAAGCTGCCAAATTATTTGCAATTGTTACAAAACAAGTGAAAGAAAACTACGCAAATAAAAACCGAGATTATATAATAATACTGCATTCAGTAGACACTAGGCTACGGCCTCATTTTAGCCTCAATACGTTTCATGTGTACCAAGGTGTGCCCAGTCTAATTTAGTGCATTATTACGGGGTAAGCATCATAAACCGCCTCAAATTTGCAGCCATAAGCAGTAATCTCTCTAGGAGCCGATCCATTGTCAGTATTGTGGAATAACTATAAATGTTAAGGTAAGATTTGAGTGGAGAAGGCTGATCTGAGAGCAGCGTTGCTATTCTTTCGATCCCATCGGTAGACCCATGGTCTAACGAGGCACTTAACGAACTCTTACATGATTGGTTTGGTAAACAGATTTTTCTTTAAATAAAACAAGTTGGCTCTTAAATAATGATGCAACCGCTACGATCGTAATGCTACAGTTATATCGCAACTGGAAAACGAGGCCCTGTCCCACATCATTTAGATAAACGTCCCCGAGAGAGAAACACATCACCCCTTATAGTGTCCTATGAACACGGTCAGTACATGTAAGCTTAAAGATCAATGTTTTCAACAGCCCTCCTCACTGATACTGTAATGTAATAGACCGCTGATCAACCAAATCTCACACACACCTGGAGCCAGTTAATGGTGGTGGCGACACTGAGGCCAACTTGGTGGGTGTGGTTGACCGCGTCGGGGTAGAGCTGGTGGGCCATGGGAAGCCAATCAACGATGACCACGTTGGACTCCGGTTCTCGCTGCATCATGGCCGCCACCAGCTTCTGCATCCAACTCTCAAACATCCCACTCGTCTGTATAGGCGAGAGCAAATCGGTGATCCTCAAACTTACACACAACCCTTTGAACAGCAACCCTCTGCCTAAATAAATAAAATACACAGCAAAGGCTCACTAAAGCAACCTGTGACAAAAAGGTAGAAGAGGGGATAAGGAGTTAGTTTACCGTCCAGCCGTGGATGATGAAGAAGGTCTTGGCTGTGACGTTGAAGCCACACTCCTGCAGACTCCTCTTCTCACCAGGCAGAAGGATACAGCCGTCCGCGTCGAGATTCAGGCTCTTCCTCATGTTGTATGTGATCCGGTCGTGGATCGCCTCGTCGTCGTAGAGCACTTTAAACTCCTCATCTAGGGAGGGGTGAGCAATAGGAGGGCATTAGGATGAGCAATATCTCTAGCTGCATGGAAAAAGATTTTTTTTTAAATGTACTTTGTTTACAGTTCAGCGGGAGTCGCCTTCAGAGCCTTGGAATACAACATGGAGGGAGGTACCTATATACCCTCACATGGAGTGTCCCTCATTTCAAATCAAACATGTTATTACTGTCAGTTGTAGCAGCAGGAACCACAGGTTATTGGGGCGGCAGGTAGCCTAGTAGTTGGTGTGTTGGGCCAGTAACCGAAAAGGTTGCTAGAGCAAACCTGACACCTGACAAGATACGAAAAAAAGTCGTTCTGCCCCTGAACAGGCAGTTAACCCACTGTTCCCCTGAACAGGCAGTTAACCCACTGTTCCTAGACCAGTTAACCCACTGTTCCTAGACCAGTTAACCCACTGTTCCTAGACCAGTTAACCCACTGTTCCTAGACCAGTTAACCCACTGTTCCCCTGAACGGGCAGTTAACCCACTGTTCCTAGACCAGTTAACCCACTGTTCCCCTGAACAGGCAGTTAACCCACTGTTCCTAGACCAGTTAACCCACTGTTCCTAGACCAGTTAACCCACTGTTCCTAGACCAGTTAACCCACTGTTCCCCTGAACAGGCAGTTAACCCACTGTTCCTAGACCAGTTAACCCACTGTTCCTAGACCAGTTAACCCACTGTTCCTAGACCAGTTAACCCACTGTTCCTAGGCAGTCATTGTAAATAAGAATTTGTTCTTAACTGACTTGCCTAGTTAAAAAGGTTCAAATAAAATGTTTAAAAAAAAACAAGAGTATGGTCATTATACAAGATTCCTACACAAACATTACACTTGAATAATCACATAATCAGCTTGTACCCCTAGCAGATCTCACATTTGTCTTTATTGTGAGGAGGGCGGCTCTACCAGTCAATCGTGCTCGTTTATGAGCCGTGTTCGAGCCACCTCATTTCAGCTTCACGTCGCAATCATTTGATTTGCTGCAGTTTCGCATTAGTCTAGGAATATTGCGTTCGAGAGGTTTAGGATGATTACGGTCACCTACACTGTATAGTGGACTTTATGAACCTATAGGAGGAAAGCACCTGTGAGTGTCAGCATCACTCCTCCCATGGAATATCCCCGCAGCTGGGCTCAGTCAAGGCCCACATCTGATCACTTATTCGGCTAAATTATTAGCCATAATTTACGCTATCGATACAGCAGTCTTAAAAATGGACTGCTACCGCGAACGCAACATTAAGATGCTAAAACATTTAACTCCTCACTCCAGTTGTTCTGTCCTCCAATGAATGCTGTGTGTACGGATTCAAATTCTAAATTAGCATAAGAGTCCAATGCTCATCATCATTGCAATGGATTGTCTGGTCTGCTGAGGGGGCCATTGGCTGCCACCTGCCCTCTATTGAGGTCCTGTACGACTCCAGGGCAAGGAAGCTTGCGGTAAAGATAACCATTGACCCCCTTCCGCCAAAGACTGCCCCCAGGGAAACAGTTCAGGTCAAGCGCGACCAGTACCTCCCACTACTTGAACAGTTACTTCCCACGTGCCGTGGTAATCAACAGTCCACCTGGTCCTCTCATCCATGGACTACGCACCATTTACCCTGCACAGTCATCCCAAAACTGCACAGATCATCTTCCAGCATAATTTAGCAGACTCTTATCCAGAGCCAATTAGGGTTTAAGTGCTTCATTCAAGTGCACAGATTTTTCCCACATCAACCTTAATGGTCAATCACGTTGTGCCAGTAACCTACTAGGTTACCTGCAGCTTAGTGTTCATTCTATATCTGGATCTGTGGAAATTCAGCATCGACACATTTTAAATTTGTGCCAGCACCATTTCACAGGTCCCTGTACATGCGAATGGATTTGGCGGATAAAGCCGATTCGGACATGCTAAACTCGGGGTTCTGGTTTGTCAGTTTACATTGTATTCTTGGGGACTGATTATGTACCCAATGAATGGTAGCAGATTCTCCCCTTCATATACAGTACCAGTCAAAAAGGTTTGGACACCGTTTTTACTATTTTCTAAATTGTAGAAAAATGAAGACATTCAAAACTATGAAACATTGAATCATGTATTAACACCCCCCCCCCCAATTTTTTTTAATGAGATTCTTCAAAGTAGCCACCCTTTGCCTTGATGTCAGCTTTGCACACTCTTAGCATGGTCTCAACCAGCTTCATGAGGTAGTCACCTGGAATGCATTTCAATTAACAAGTTTGCCTTGCTAAAAAAAAAAAAAAAAAAAAAGTTACTTTGACATTTTTTTCCCTTCTTAATGAGTTAAGCCAATCAGTTGTGTTGTGACAAGGTATGGGTGGTATATAGCAGATAAAAATGTTTGGTAAAAGACCAAGTCCCTATTATGGCAAGAACAGCTCAAATAAGCAAAGAGAAACAATAGTCCAGCATTACCGCAAGACTGAAAGTTGTGTAGTTGCAAAAACCATCAAGCGCTATGATGAAACTGGCTCTCATGAGGACCGCCACAGGAAATGAAGACAGAGTTAACTCTGCCGCAGAGGATAAGTTCATTAGAGAGAGTTACCAGCCTCAGAAATTGCAGCCAAAAATAAATGCTTCATAGAATTCAAGTAACAGACAACTGTCCAGAGGAGAAACCCTTGAAAGAGAAACCCTTGAATGAGTAGGCGTCTAAACTTTTGAATGGTACTGTAATTCAAAATCCCTCATGTGATGTGTCCTTCCCTGGACTGAAACCCTTAAATATTGGCTCCTTCCAGCAATTAGTGGACTCTTTTTGGAGTTTGCGTGAGCAGACAGTCCGCTTTGGTGATTAACGAGTAATAGGCTCGCTAAGTTTAGCAAGTAGATTCCACTCAACTCCAGGTATACCTATTATTAATTGGGGAAATAATTGATTTGGTTATCATACTGCTGGGTTACCCAAGTCATTTGGCACGCCCTGCTCAACCCGGCTAGCTATGACAAGTGACTACTGCTGGTGGACAATTGAATGCACCAAACACTGGTTTTAAGCACGTTTCTTTGCTTAGTTATATGTAACGTTTGACATTTTATCTGTGCCAATGATGTTCTGCTTGCTCAAAAGGCATTTGCAAGTGCTCAAGTTTAATTTGTGTTCTTGACTGGCCTGTGCTCGCGGGACTGGTCCTCTGCTCACGCAACCATTTTCTTCTCTCTCTCGACTCAGTGATGTTTCATCTTGCTTACGCGCCATCTAGCTAGCTAGTTCAGCGTTTGGATCAGAATTGAAGCCATAATCATACCTTACATGCGGACTACACTGACCGCGTGCGCCATAGCGTGCACGCTGATGTTGATCCACACCAGACACGAATCAGGACACATGTTGAAATATCAAAACGAACTCTGAACCAACTACATTAAAAACTTTAAAAAATTAAAAACTTTCTGACAGGTCAGAAAGCATTAAACATGTATTTCAATTTAGCTAGCTAGCTTGATGTTACTAGCTAATTTGTACTGGGATATAAATATTGGGTTGTCATTTTACCTGAAATGCACAAGGTCCTCTACAATTCAGCCACAGATAAAACGGTAATCTAGTTAGTTTAGTAATCTCTCCTCCTTCAGGCTTCTTCGGACTATATATGGCAGTTGGCAACCAATTTTAAGGTGCATTACCACCACCAACTGGACTGGAGTGTGGACCTCAGTTCATCTTTCAACCACGCACCTTGGTATATGTGCCTAAAAACCAATGAGGAGATGGGAGAGGCAGGATTTGGAGCGCATCAAGTGTCACAAATAGAAACAAGTTCTAGTTTAGCGCCTGGCTACGCAGACACGCGAGAGCAGTGTCGATGCAATGATTGAATAACACGCATGTTCAAATTTATTTTGCAATGCTCGCGGGTGTGGTCAGCATGCGTGTCCTGATCGCGTCTGGTGTGGGTGTACAAAAAAACATGCGTGCAATAGCAGATACGCACGCCCAGTCTAGTCAGCATGTTAAGAGCGTTTGCAAAAAAAAAAAACATTTTTCAAGCTGTCGCCTTTAAAAATAGCGAGGTGCAACGCTCTTCTGTAAATGATAAAAATGGGGGATTAGTAGTTTGCATACAACACAAGTCTACGCAAATCCTCCTGTGCCCCTCCAGACTACCATCAATGTATCGGCGCCACAGGAGATTAGAAAAGAACAGATTAGATATAGCATTGTAAACTCATTTTTCACCCCAGAAAGGAATTGGCATAATTTTACACCCATGCCACACCATCGCTGTTCCCTGGCATTGGAGGTAAAAAAATTTAAAAAATAAAAGTGTAAGTATATTGAAGGTGGCTCAGTGTTCACTTGGTTCTTCCATTCACTGCACCAGACTGGTGAAAGCAATATAGGGATACCGATCAAGACCTGTGCTTCTCATTCCCCCCGTTTAGCATCCATCCTATGTGTGGAGTTTAGTGCACATGGGGTGGGGTGGGGTTACTGAGAAGCAGCCTTTGGCAACCCTTTTGTGAAGGCAACCTGCTACTATTGTACAGACAGCGTATAAAAATGTAGGAATGTACTGTAGCTTACAACTGCTCTGTGACAGTATCAGTTGGCTGTACAGACAAAGCCAGCTGCCTACTATACTGCAATCTCTCGGCACTCCAGAACTCTCCGGCACTTCTATTCCATATGGCCTTGTGCTCTTACTGACACGCTTTCACGCGAAATACCGGAAAAGTGAAACTGAAGACGTTAAGTGTCTCAAGACAAATATTATATTATGGATTGGTTAAGAATTTAAATTTGACTGCCAAGTTTGTATGAATTATTCTCCGGAACAGGATAGTGGAATAATTATGGACATCAGATAAGTGTTTTTTCTAAGATAAAAGCACATTTTTAAGATCATTTTGATTGATTACAGACAAGCCAACAGCCCCGGCGGGGCACTGCGGTTCTCGGTAAAACGCGGAGTCATCGGAAAAATCTCAATACCAAATAGAACCACGAGATGTGACGACGTCTAGTCCTGCTTTTGCGCCACATCACGAGCACTTCCCAAGGACACGTATCTCACATGAAAATCCATTCCCGTTCATCCCGGTCTCCATTATCTCACCACTTGATCCTCATACGATCAATGCAATCAAATCCAAGATATGCTGTGCTAATGGGTCAAATTGAAAATGAACTCTGATTTCCATTGAACCTGCTTCTTGTCTGAATGACCCTTAACTCATGGTGTGTAGCATATTCACATTGACTCATTCTTGTAGTGGATAGCCTAATATATATATATATATAATATATATATATATATATATATATATATATATATATATATATATATATATATATATATATATATATATATATAATATATATATAATATATATATATATATATAATATATATATATATATATATATAATATATATAATATATATATAATATATATTATATAATATATAATATATATATATAATATATATTATATAATATATATATAATATATATATAATATATATATAATATATATATAATATATATATAATATATATATAATATATATATATATATAATATATTTTTTTAAATGTAGGCTTTCCGAATAGGCTATGCCAACTTTCCCCAAACTCAGACCTCGGTACCCCAGGGGGTGCACGTTGTGTATTGTTCCAACACTACACAACTGATTCAAATTATCACAGCTTGATGACTAGTTGAATCAGCTGTGTAGTGTTAAGCAAAAACCAAAACGTGCACCCCTAGGGGTCCGAGGAACCAGTATGGGGGAAACCCGGATTGTGCTGTTAAGTGTCAATGAAATAGTCTGATTAGATGTATTTCTTACCTTTGAAAAGTTCGTTGTCTTCCACTCCCGACGCATAGAGCGCAATTGCACAAAGTAGGACAATCCACAAAGAAAAAGTTATATTTTTCATTTCTTTCTCACGCAAACAAAATGTGAAGTCCGTCGATGTAAAGACAACCGGCTCTATTTAACAGTTACTCGTGTGTTCAGTGAGTTTATGTCCAATGATCCAAGTATCAGCGAGACTGTTGTTCGTGTACGCCTGAGACCAGTGAGAGTTGAGTGACCTGGAGTCAAGTTGTTCATTAGAGATTTAAATAGTTTCTCCTTTAGTCGTCTGATCATCGGCAGAGCGCTATGTGAGGATTCAAGGCTTGCAATTGGTCAAGCACAATTTCTTTACGTTTTAAAGGCGTGGCGAAGAATTCATGAATGAATTTGTAGTAGCCTCACGTTGTCATTTAAACTATTTTATGAGCGGTCTCTGAAAACAAACAATGCCCCCATGTGATCCGACCATGTATGGCTCGGATTATGGGGAGTACACAGATTAGACTACGTTGAATAGAACCACTACAGTTACGCATGGACGACAAGTGCCAATACCGCAGTCACAACCTGTAGGCATCACAGCAGCACTATACTGTCTGTACATTTACAAGTCAAACTGGACCTCTAGTCTCTCCTTCCTTTGGCATTTACCCCGTAGTAATCTCTCATATTTAGATGCTTTATTTAGTTGACCGTAAAAACACTGAGCAAGTGATCTGGTAGACACATTTATTTACTAGCCTATTTTGTTTCAGAGAGGAAATGTCATTAGTGTAATCGATGATTACATTTCAATTGTGTGACTTCTGGTGGCATTCAATATTGCCTGGAAACCAGAAATTGAATTGCATAAAATTATTCTTCGGGAATGAGCGTTTGAATCGGTAAAGTTTCCATTCACCAGAATGTTGAATAAAATGATATGTCAAAAGTACTTTACCGGTTGTAGGTGAACTTGGTCTGTTTGGCGGTAGGTATGTGAGACAATATATCCACGGGAAAGTATAAATTAAATCAACTTTTCAAAACGCTGGTACTGCGTTCATATGTCTTTAATTAACCTCGTAAACACGTTCAGCATGCATCTCCGGCATGTATTTTTTAAAATCTTGTGCGCGTGCTTCAGGTGATAGAAATTGAACGCACTACTAGCGCTTTAAAAAATTGATGTAATTATACTTTCCTGTGGATATATTGTCTCACATACCTACCGCTAAAAAGGACCGCGTTCACCTACAACCGGTAAAGTACTTTAATATATCACGTTATTCAACCTTCTGTCGTGTAGAGCTGTGAGAGGAAACGTTCCTGATTCTAACCTTCATTTCTGCCCGACAGAATTATATCAAATCAAAGTGTATGTGTCACGTGCGCAGAATATAACAGGTGTAAACCTTACAGTGAACATGCTTACTTACAGGCTCTAACCAATGGTGCAAAAAAAAGGTGTGTGTGTGTGTAGATATGTAAACAAATAAAACAACAGTAGAAAGACATTTGAAAAAAGAGTAGCAAGGCTCTATACAGAAACATGTTAGTCAGGCTTATTGAGATAGTATGTACATGTAGGTATGGTTAAAGTGACTATGCATATATGATGAACAGAGAGTAGCAGAAGCGTTAAAAGAGGGGTTGACGGGTGGTGGGACACAATGCAGATAGCCCGGTTAGCCAATGTGCGGGAACACTGGTTGGTCGGGCCATTTAGGTAGTATGTACATGAATGTTTAGTTAAAGCGACTAAGCATATAAGATAAAGAGAGAGTAGCAGCAGCGTAAATAGTCCGGGTAACCATTGGTTACCTGTTCAGGAATCTTATGGCATGGGGGTAAAAACTGTCCTTGACTTGACACTCCGGTACCGCTATGACAATTTTTAGTGCCTTCCTCTGACACCTCCTGGTGTAGAGGTCCTGGATGGCAGGCAGCTTTGCCCCAGTGATGTACTGGGCCGTACGCACTACCCTCTGAAGTGTCTTGCGGTCGGAGGACGAGCAGTTGCCCTACCAGGCAGTGTTGCAACCGGTCAGGATGCTCTCGATGTAGCAGCTGTAGAACCTTTTGAGGATCTCAGGACCCACGACAAATATTTTTAATTTCCTGAGGGGGAATAAGCTTTTGTCGTGCCCTCTTCACGACTGTCTTGGTGTGTTTGGACCAATCTAGTTTGTTGTTGATGTGGACCCGAAGGAATTTGCAATTCAACGTGGGGTTTCTAGGCAACAGTCAATAGAGAAAACAAGAAAATGTTTATCCTTGACTGGACAATAGTGATATTCTATTTGTTTATATTCTACATACACTTGAAAAGGAGACAATCAAAAACATTGACCAAGTTTTCATGCACACCAATATCACGTTATTATTCGGGACACTTGAGTATTCTATTTTTGAGTTGACATATAAATGTAACGGATGTGAAACGCCTAGCTTAGTTAGCGTTGGTGCGCGCTAAATAGCGTTTCAATCAGTGACGTCACTTGCTCTGAGACCTTGAAGTAGTAGTTCCCCTTTGTTGATGTGTGCAGAGGGTCCCTGGTTCACGCCCGGGTATGGGGGCGAGGGGACGGTCTAAAGTTAGACTGTTACATAAACATAATATCCCGTTTACAATAACCCAAAAACGTTTATGAGAAACCCAGCTAAGATGCCTGGCAAATGCTGATCTAAAACGGGATACCTGTTCAAGAATCTTATGGCATGGGGGTAAAAACTGTGGCGTGTAAACATTTGATCCCGTTTACTGTTGTTTTTGCACTGTTGAGGCTACATCCCGATGGGTTTATGCAGATTGTACAGAGATTGTGACACCAGGTTAAATGGTGTCCCTTGAGAAGCAAAAACAAGTTTTTAGAAATGTTAGCAAATTTGGTAAAAATGAAAAACTTAAATATTACATTTCCATAAGTATTCAGACCCTTTACTCAGTACTTTGTTGAAGCACCTTTGACAGCGATTACATCCTTGAGTCTTCTTGGGTATGACGCTACAAGCTTGGCACACCTGTATTTGGGGAGTTTCTCCCATTCCTCTCTGCAGATCCACTCAAGCTCTGTCAAGTTGGATGGGGAGCGTTACTGCACAGCTATTTCCAGGTCTCTCCAGAGATGTTCGATCGGGTTCAAGTCCGGGCTCTGGCTGGGCCACTCAAGGACATTCCGAGACTTGTCCTGAAGCCACTTCTGCGTTGTCTTGGCTGTGTGCTTAGGGTTGTCGTCCTTTTGGAAGGTGAACCTTCACCTGCACTGCCCTCTGTAGCGCCTTGCGGTCAGATGCCAAGCAGTTGCCGTACCAGGCGGTGATGCAGACAGTCAAGATGCTCTCAGTGGTGCAGTTTGATTAAACATCTCCTTTGTAAGATACATGTTTTAAAATGAAACATGTATGGAAACAGGTGATTTAACACTTCTCAGTTAGCAGGCTCAAGCAAGCTAAAACCCACATGGTTGCAAAAACTAACTAGCAGAAATTGTTAACAAATTAGAAATTATTTAAATACACTTTGCTGTAGGCCACTATTTACTAGTTAACAAAATCATGTATGTCATATAAAATATATTCAGGCCACCCAGTATTGTAATGAAAACTTACCAGAAAGCATTTAGTCCTTGGCTCAGACAGTGTAGTAGTGTGGACTCAATAGCATCTCATTAGTGTGCAAGATCTTGAGAATCAGCTGTACATGTGATGGAAGAATGCACTGTGCATGATGAGGGTTGCAATTCCATTGAATTGGGGATAGTTTAACCAAAATATGCCACAATATCTAGAATTGCCTTATGTGTATCCCACTAAAAAGGTTCACCGTTATCAGCTAACTTTTTTGATGAATTTAAGCAAAATTTCCCAAATTCCTGGCTTCAGTTCCCATGGAAAATTTCCAGGAAAATTATGGAAAATTACAGACAAAGATCTGACTCTTTGCAACCCTAGTATGGAGTAAAGGTGATCTAGAGTTGTTTTCTCTTCTAGTTCCACATGCTGGTAGAAATGAGGTCAAACGGATTTCAGTTTTCCTGTATTTAAGTCCAGTTTATTCTCCAGTGATTGCTCGTTCGCCAATAGAACGGAGGGTAGAGGTGGTTTATCCACTCTCCGACGTAGTCTCGTCAGGTATCCCACACGCCGGCCTCTATAGCACCGTCTCCTCCTCCTTCGAGTGTCGGGGACCTGGTCCATGATAATCAATATGTCTTTCACCTCTGACTCATTGAAGTAGAAGTCCTTGTGGAGGTTAGTGATCGATGTTCTGATGTCCAGAAGTGATTTTCAGTCGTAGGAAATGTACAAGTTAAGATCAGCGCATGGAGAAAATACACACAATTGGTCAGGAGTCTATAAAATAGCCACCATTCTCTCTGGCTCCATTCTCTCAATATCTTTCTAATGTGCTAAGGGTAAGCTTGTGTTAAATAATGTTGTCAGCACAGTTAAGAGTTGCTCCAAAATGTATTTCTAAGGAAGGATATTAATTGGTTCTATTCAAAGCATCTGGGTCTGCGGATATAGATAGATTTGGATATTTTGAATCATCTCTGCATCATCAGAAATGTTGGACACCATGAGTGGACTGCTGACACCTGCTGTTAGAAATAGCCAAACGCCCTTCGACTTTATTGCAGTCTGACTGCTTACAAGGCTACTGCTACTTCTCAGTGTGAGGCCTGTAGGTTTGACTGGAGCCCAGGGCCCCTAAGACTCTGTTTCAGAGGATCAGTTGTCTTTGCCTTGACTAGAAAGAAACTGGCCCCTAATGTACACACACACACACCGTCCTTCAGTGTTTTGGACAACAAGATTTCCAGGGCTGGTAGTACAGTGCCGTAGAAACAGTTTTCCTCCACTTGCAATATGTCCAATGCCACAGTGAGTAGCTTCATGACTGTGCAATATTCCCTTAGGAATTGATAGGCCTACGCTCACTCAGTGATGCAGAGTGTGTTCAACTCAGTAGTGGGAAAACTACTGAGATTTAGACGCTTCTGGCATTTCTCATCTTTCTCACTTAAACAGTTAGCAGTACGTGCATGTGTACATAAACAGGACGTTCGTGCTCAAACTCAGGATGAAACCAATTAGAATCTGGGGTGGGGAACTCTTTTAAATATTGTGGCAACAGAGAGGGAATAATTATTATTTAGATCAATCAATCAAATGTATTTATAATGCCCTTCTTACATCAGCTGATGTCACAAAGTGATGTACAGAAACCAAGCCTAAAACCCCCAAACAGCAAGCAATGCAGGTGTAGAAGCACGGTGGCCAAGCAAAACTCCTATAAAGGCCAGAACCTAGGAAGAAACCTAGAGAGAAACCAGGCTATTAGGGGTGGCCAGTCCTCTTCTGGCTGTGCCTGGTGGAGATTATAACAGAACATGGCCAAGATGTTCAAATGTTCATAAATGACCAGCATGGTCAAATTAAAATCATCACAGTAGTTGTCGAGGGTGCAACAAGTCAGCACCTCAGGAGTAAATGTCAGTTGGCTTTTCATAGCCGATCATTCAGAGTATCTCTACCGCTCCTGCTGTCTCTAGAGAGTTGAAAACAGCAGGTCTGGGACAGGTAGCAAGTCCGGTGAACAGGTCTGGGTTCCATAGCCGCAGGCAGAACAGTTGAAACTGGAGCAGCAGCAGGACCAGGTGGACTGGGGACAGCGAGGAGTCATCAGGCCAGGTAGTCCTGAGGCATCGTTCTAGGGCTAAGGTCCTCCGAGAGAGATGAAAAAGAGAGCGAGAATTAGAAAGAGCATACTTAAATTCATACAGGACAACGGATAAGATAGGAGAAATACTCCAGACAAAAGAGACTAGGTCACTAAAAAGTTTAAGTTCTTTATTTATTCAGGAAAGACCCATTGAGACCAGGGTCTCATTCCCATGGCTGCTCTGATCAAAGCAATACAACAACCAAACACAACGTAAAACAAAACACATTGTCGATGAACAACAGCTCAGCTACTAGGTCCTCAATCAACCCTAAACTGTCCGAGCGGCACCAGAACATTCCAATTGTAATGAGTTCTGCAAATTGTTCCAGCAGCGAGGCACATTAAAACTAACAGCGGATTTACCTAAATTGGTGGAGGTCCGAGGAACCTGAAGCGTTAATGAGGATCAGCCAACCTTTTGGTACAGGATGTAGTGATGAGTATTAAAACTGTCACCTGTGATAAAGCGAAGGGCGCTATGGTAGATGGTAAATTGTGTTAATGTAACGGATGTGAAACGGCTAGCTTAGTTAGCGGTGCGCGCTAAATAGCGTTTCAATCGGTGACGTCACTTGCTCTGAGACCTTGAAGTAGTGGTTCCCCTTGCGCTGCAAGGGCCGTGGCTTTTGTGGAGCGATGGGTAACGATGCTTCGAGGGGTGACTGTTGTTGATGTGTGCAGAGGGTCCCTGGTTCGCGCCCGGGTATGGGCGAGGGGACGGTCTAAAGTTATACTGTTACATTAACATAGTCAATTGACTGTACGATCTGCTTCCCGCTGTTTAGGGAGTGGCAAGATCTATTTCTAAAAAAGAAGCCCACTTTAAATCGTAGCGTTTTAACTAGCTCATCAGTTACGTTTAAAAAAAAAATAAACGTTAAATCCTCGTCAATCCTAAAGCCCAGATACTTAGAGGTGAGAACCCGATTGATGGGAGAACCATTCAACTAATAAATATGTAGTCCATCCGAAACATTTTTTTGCGAGATTTAGAGAACAACATATATTTCGTTTTGCCCACAATAAGAATGTTTTAAACCAACCAGTACCCAATTGTCATACTTGAGTAAAAGTAAAGATACTTTAATAGAAAAGGACTCCAGTAAAATACTACTTGAGTAAAAGTCAAAAGTATAAATCAAAAGTAAAAGCAAAAGTATAAATCATTTCAAATTCCTTATATTAAACAAACCAGATGGCACAATTTCCGTGTTTTTATTTATTTACGGAGAGCCAGGTGCGCGAGCCAACACTCAGACATCATTTACAAACAAAGCATTTGTGTTTAGTGAGTCTGCCAGATCACAGAGGCAGTAGGGATGACCAGGGATGTTCTCTTGATAAATGTGTGAATTGAACCATTTTCCTGTCCTGCTAACTGTTCAAAATGTAACAAGTAGTTTTGGGTGTCAGGGAAAATGTATGGGACTAAAACTTATGTAATTTTCTTTAGGAATGTAGGGAAGTAAAAATTGTCAAAACTATAAATAGGAAAGTACACATACCCCAAAAACTACATAAGTGGTACTTTTAAAGTATTTTTTACTTAAGTCATTTACACCACTGAAACCAAATAGGGCTTTTTGTAAGGCAACAAAGTACGATTTCAGCTCTAACACCTGGTCTACATTTGGGTCAATGACATACATACTTATAGTGAATATCACATGTTTTAACAGATAGACCAATATTATATTTATATAAATAGTAAAGAGAACAGGTCCCAGTACAGACCCCTGCGGTACACATTTTGTAATACCCAGGAAACTAGACTGAACACCATCAGAAATCACACATTGAGTCCTGTTTTTATTTTTATTTTACCTTTATTTAACCAGGCAAGTCAGTTAAGAACAAATTCTTATTTTCAATGACAGCCTAGGAACAGTGGGTTAACTGCCTGTTCAGGGGCAGAACATCAGCTCGGGGATTTGAACTTGCAACCTTCCGGTTTCCAGCCCAATGCTCTAATCACTAGGCTACCCTGCCGCCCCAGACAAATAATTCTCAAACCATTTGCAAGAAACCTGATCCAGGCCTATTTTAGTCAACCTTTGAATGAAAGTGTGGAGATTGTTATGGTCGATCGTATCAAAGGCCTTGGCCAGGTGCACCAAGAGACAGGATTTCTGTTGGACCAGTAGCCCATCTGGTCTACTTCTATCTGCCTCGCTCGATGACTACAAGTCTTCATGTCACCCCCCTTAGTGACTGTCTGCCCTTTGTTGTTGATTTCAAATCTGTAAAAACAGCCAGCTTTCTAGCAATGTTGGCCAGTGACTAAAAATCTCAATGTAATTAATTTTACATTCAGGCTGTAACACAACAACAAAAAATGTGGGGGGAAAAAAAAAATCAGGGGATGTGAATACTTTCTGAAGGCATGTTTCGTTTCTTTTCTTTCCAGAACCACAGTTATCAGTACTGGATAGGATTTTAGAATGGTCAGAGGTTGTCTGTCTGTCTCTCCTCTCCCCCCCCCAATTAAACCCCCATAACCGACTCATCCTTGTTCTGACCGGACATTCTGCTGTGGTTCCTACCCGCCTTAAACCAGCACCTAAGGGTTCTTATTATTACTACGGTCCTTTGATTCTCTTCCACCCATGTCTATGTACATAGTTTAATCTGGCAGACTACTAACAGTTATTTACTCCTTAATAGCACTTTTATGTGGTTAAAAACAATAGAAATGTATCAAAAGTTCAACTCTAGCGCACTCTAGTGGCCAACAAAAGAAACTACAACGTCCTCACTGTATAACAAGAAGCTGTATTGGAATGGAGTTTAAACAAATTCAGAGATCGATCAGGTAAAGATGTATGTTCCTGTGAGGGTACTTGTAGTGTAGAATTGGTACATGGCACATGCAGCAAGACACAGAGATGATGTAGGATTACAAATAACACCATTTGACAGTTGACAGGCAACACAAGAGCCAGGAGGACACACAGTATAAAGTTCTTAATCAATCAATCATCCAAAAAGCTATTTAAAAAAAAAATATATATATATATATAAAAAAAAAAAATAATATATAAATATATATATATATATATATTTCACCTATATATATTTTTCAATAGCTTTTTGGATGATTGATTGATTAAGAACTTTATACTGTGTGTCCTCCTGGCTCTTGTGTTGCCTGTATATATATATATATATATATATATATATATATATATATATTTCACCTTTATTTAACCAGGTAAGCTAGTTCGATATAGCGAGATACAGCTAGATACAGTCAGATGTAGTCATACTTACCTTGTTTAGCCAGAAGGGGATTGGCTTCCTCTGTGAGCCTGGTTCCTTTTAAGGTTTCTTCAGTTTTTTTCCTGGACCGCTGTGGTTCTTGCTTGCTCTCTGTGGTCGGGGTTGGGTTACTTTAAAACACGGAGACAACAATCCCGGAAATGATAAAAGATAAAGACACAAACAAATGGTTAATTAACCTACATCTTATAGGTTTCAAGTATCTACCTGCCTTGATGTGTATCTGATGGGCGACACCGAGGTCCTTACAATGTAGATAACAAATCATTTTTGGGGAAACTCAGTTGAGGTCTCAACTTACTGTTGAGAGTTCGAGTAGTAGAACACACAAGGTGCAATATCAAAACTTGGTTATGCATCAGCAGTTTCCCTCTTGTTAGGCGATATGTCCTTCACTGACAGTCACTCAATTAGCCCATGTCAGTTAACGTCTTTTTAAAGATTGGTCAATTTAATCTAGTTTGTCTAGCCAGCTGTCTAAATTTGTAGTAATCACGTGCCCAAGGGCCCTACACATTGATTTGTTAGTCACTTTCACTCAGATATCATATTAAAGAGATTCTCAGGTCGTTTTTTAAATACTTTTTTAGCCGGTAGTTCTGAAAGTTGTACTCAGGAGCCAAAAGTGGTCCCCGAAAATGGTGCACTACATCACAATATGTGCAGATATGTGCACCACGTTATTGCTTTCTTTCTCGCTCTGCTGCGTGTGCATTGCTAGCTGTCACTCAAATGGCGAGGGTCTAAAGCTTGTGTATGAACTACACATTGACACACCCAGCCCAAAGCGGGAGGTTTCAAAAACACTTAGATGTCGCCAAAGTTCCAGAGCAAAATGGGTAGAATTGCCGGGAATTTGCTGTAAAATTGCACCAAACAAAAGTTCTGTAAAGCAAACTTATTTGTTTGCCCTTTGTTAATAAAAATGTGTGTAGCGGCCAATTGTATAGCTAACAGGCTATGCGTTTGTAGATCGACTGAGGTGAATGAAGCCACAGCAACCAATGAGATAATGGCTGGGGTAATTTTTGCTTTGTTTTTGCTGTTCTCCAAATAGCATTTTAGAGTTTTGAAATGTTATAGAAATGCATTAAATGATCTTCAACTTTCTGGATCTCACTAAAACTGATGGGGACAGTCAGTTTTGTACACCACTGCTGCTGCTATCTGTGCATAGTCACTTCACCCCTACCTACTTGTACAAATTACCTCGACTAACCTGCACATTGACCCGGTACCCCCTGTATGTACATAGCCTCGTTATTGATATTTTGTGTTACTTTTTATTATTATTTTGTTTATTTGGTAAATATTGTTTAACCTCTTCTTCAACTGCACTGTTGGTTAAGGGCTCGTAAAGTAAGCTTTTCACGGTAAAATCTAAGTTACACTTGTTTTAAATAAAGTTTGATTTTGAGTAGCAGTATGTGGACAACAGTGCCCTCTGGCGTTTCTCCGGCGCATTGGACGGTGACACAGCAAGCAGGCGGCGGAGAAGACACTGTCACTGTGCCAAACCGGATCCTTCATGAGGAAGAGGCCAGGGACATCCAGCCCCGGCTTCTATTCTCCAGCCGATATTAAATTGCGTGGTTCAAGCCAGAGTGAGCCCGTAAGGGGGGCTGTGTTAATGTCCATAGGATGTCCCGTCATGAAGGTAAGAAGTTTAATAACCCACACAGAAAGACAAAGTGCTGGACGAGAGACCGCAGCGAAACGATTGCTGGCTAACTAACGTTACATGAAGGTCTTCGTGTATTTTGTAATGAACGCTGTACTAGAATGGCTGCCGCTATACATTTTACCCACTTTATCTCGTTCCTGTGCTTTATTTTGTATATTGTTATAGCTAAAACACTTAAACGTATCTTGGTAACTTACTAACGTTAGTTGGGGCGCAATGGCACTGCCCAAGAAAACAGTTCCCATTTTCCAGACTTAATTAAACTAATTCGTACGGTAGTTAACCTAGTTGGATAGCACCTAGGTTGCTAAACTAGATAACTAGGTAACTGGAGAGTTTAGCTCTCTTTTTATGTTATTTTTATAACCTGTCGTGAGTTAACTACTAGCGAGCTAGTTTTACTAGGTTTACGGCAACAAAATGAGGGGGGAAAACAACATTTTATACATGGAAATGTATTCATTATCGTGTCTTGTCAAAACATCACCTTTGGGAAAAAGTGTCCTGGCTAGTTTTTATTCTTGTTTTCTTTGCACTGTCATCAAAGTAGCCTTTTGGACGAGGCCTTGTAACCGAGGCCTTCATCAGTAGCTAGTTAGCGCTTTAGATATTTAGCATGGGGTTGTTGTTTAATAATTTTTTTTAAATATCCACCAAAACATACATTTTTTTAAAAAAGGAGTTAGCTAGTGAGAACCCGCTTCTGAACCGGCTAGTTATACAAACTATAGGTAGTTAACTATGTTGACCAAGCTGTGTTGAGTCGCTGTGCAGAGTTAGCTTTAGCTTAGCATTTTATTTTATATAGCACGACTGTTGTAGTCTAAATCAGCTGCATGTCCTCAAACGTCGGTGGTCCGCATAGATGGCTATCTAGATGGGTAAATAATTTACACATTTTATTTTAAATTCATGCCAGTCTTAAATAACAAAAGGGCCATCAGTTCTGCACAGAGCCAGTCGTGCAATTGCCTGCCTTAAAAAAAAAAAAAGGTCGGTGAGATAGCTGTCCATGCTGGGTCAATGCATTTACACATATTTTACATTCATGTCAGTCTTTCATCGTCTTAAATAACACCGGCTATCAATTCTGCACCAGAGTTGCAGCTATATTGGCCAATGCAGTTCAGCATCTTTTTTTGTTGGATTAGTCACATGGACACTGGAAATGTGAACCTGCTGTGTTTGTGTAGCTAATAGGCTAGTTCATGTTATGAGTGTTATGCCAATGTGCTGGTTGTGTATTATAGCTAGCTAAATGCTGCAACGTGTTGTCTTTGTTGCTGTGTGTTTGACCAACACCCCTATCCGTGTGATCTATTCTAATACTCTGACTTGTGTGTTGTGGGGTTATAGGACAGGGTATTGGTCAAAATGGTCCGTCTGTGAATTGTCTTTCCCCAGGTGTGAGCTGCGATGCGTGTTTGAAGGGTAACTTCCGGGGGCGGCGGTACAAGTGTTTAATTTGCTACGACTACGACCTGTGTGCGTCGTGCTACGAGGGCGGAGCCACGACCACCAGGCACACAACAGAACACGCCATGCAGTGCATACTAACCAGGGTCGACTTCGGTAAGTACATAGCTATTAACCAGACGGGAGACGTAAAAGACAAACACCACAACTAAACACCCTGAAAACAGATTGTCTTTCGGTCAGATAGCACGTTGATTCTGCCTGCACTGATTCTGTCCTTCCAGACCCCTATTATGGAGGAGAGGCCTTCTGTTGAGCAGTTCCTGCTTTCACTTGTCCTTACTGTCTAACCCTGTCCCCCCACTCTTGTCTGTCTTACTATAGACCTATATTATGGAGGAGAGGCCTTGTCAGTGGAGCAGCCACAGGCCTTTACCTGTCCCTACTGTGGCAGGATGGGCTACACGGAGACCTCCCTTCAGGAGCACGTTGCTGCAGAGCACACGGAGACCTCCTCAGAGGTGGTAAGTCTAACCTCTGCTTTTCTTGGACCCGGGCATGGAAACGCAAGTCTTTAGGCCAAGCACCAGTGTAAATCTCTGCAGTGGGAAAGAGACCAGTGCTTCCTCTAGATTGTTTTCCAGACAGGAGGGAGGGGCAAAAAAGTCCCCAAATCAACATCCAGCAGCCATGTTCAGTAAAATGAACAACCCCCCCCCCCCCCCCCCCCCCCCCCAAAAAAAAAACAGTGTGTTGAAATGCATTAGATGTGGAGCATGCTCAGATGGGCTTGTGTCCTCTCCTTCTCCTCTGCAGATCTGTCCCATATGTGCTTCGCTGCCCGGCGGGGACCCTAATCACGTGACTGACGACTTCGCTGCTCATCTCACACTTGAACACAGAGCCCCCAGAGACTTGATATCCTTTACCCTTCTGAACCTGGTTCCTCTTGGTGATTTTTTTCTTCTCCCCTTTCAACTGTGCTTTCGTTTCTGCTTTGGAATCTAGACTGTAACTGCAATGCATTCTGGTTAAAAAGGGGCGATATAAAATAAAATGTGATTGATTGGTCTACTACTGTCTGCTCTGCAGTCCACTCAGGCTAACCCTAACTCAGAAACTTGATATCATTTTTACAGGCAAACAGAATACTACTCTACTTTACTCTTACAATGTAATGCTCCAATTGTGGGGCTTTCCACTGAAGGTCTACTATGTAACATGGAAAACCTCCACAGGGAAACAACATGTCAGTGTAAAGCTCATCAAGAACCACAGGGCCATCCGCTGATCACCACTGGGTACTGCAACAAACTCTGTCTCTGTTGCTGTCTGTCTGATGTGTGTTGCCGTTTAGCCTCTTGTGAGTGTGTTTTTAGTTCTGGGCATAGAGAGACTGTGTGTGTGTATTTCATGACGTGCCCATGATGTTCCTTGACGGTGTTGCTCCACGATGAGTCGAGCGGGGTGCGGCACGTGCGTAGGATGTTCCACCCGGGTCGGGGTCTAGGGGGGCCGAGGGCTCGTCGATCCAACATGCACTTCACCTCCTCAACCTCCGGGGGGAGCTCTACCACACAGACCTCTACACAGAGCTCCAACTACAACAGGGAGGCCATGGATCCTATAGCTGGTAGGACACACACACAGAGCTCTGACTACATCATAGAGAGAGAGACACAGCAGATTTGTCAAGAGAACATGCACGGTGTCACCCACCCACCCAAGACCCTTGTAGACCAGTCTAGACAGTAACACACCCACCCACCCATGACCCTTGTAGACCAGTCTAGACAGTAACACACCCACCCACCCAAGACCCTTGTAGACCAGTCTAGACAGTAACACACCCACCTACCCATGACCCTTGTAGACCAGTCTAGACAGTAACACACCCACCCACCCAAGACCCTTGTAGACCAGTCTAGACAGTAACACACCCACCCACCCAAGACCCTTGTAGACCAGTCTAGACAGTAACACACCCACCCACCCATGACCCTTGTAGACCAGTCTAGACGGTAACACACCCACCCACCCATGACCCTTGTAGACCAGTCTAGACAGTAACACACCCACCTACCCAAGACCCTTGTAAGACCAGTCTAGACAGTAACACACCCACCCACCCAAGACCCTTGTAGACCAGTCTAGACAGTAACACACCCACCCACCCAAGGCCCTTGTAGACCAGTCTAGACGGTAACACACCCACCCACCCAAGACCCTTGTAGACCAGTCTAGACAGTAACACACCCACCCACCCAAGACCCTTGTAGACCAGTCTAGACAGTAACACACCCACCCACCCACCCAAGGCCCTTGTAGACCAGTCTAGACAGTAACACACCCACCCACCCAAGACCCTTGTAGACCAGTCTAGACGGTAACACACCCACCCACCCAAGACCCTTGTAGACCAGTCTAGACGGTAACACACCCACCCACCCAAGACCCTTGTAGACCAGTCTAGACGGTAACACACCCACCCACCCAAGACCCTTGTAGACCAGTCTAGACGGTAACACACCCACCCACCCAAGACCCTTGTAGACCAGTCTAGACGGTAACACACCCACCCACCCAAGACCCTTGTAGACCAGTCTAGACGGTAACACACCCACCCACCCAAGACCCTTGTAGACCAGTCTAGACGGTAACACACCCACCCACCCAAGACCCTTGTAGACCAGTCTAGACGGTAACACACCCACCCACCCAAGACCCTTGTAGACCAGTCTAGACAGTAACACACCCACCCACCCAAGACCCTTGTAGACCAGTCTAGACGGTAACACACCCACCCACCCAAGACCCTTGTAGACCAGTCTAGACGGTAACACACACACCCACCCACCCAAGACCCTTGTAGACCAGTCTAGACGGTAACACACCCACCCACCCAAGACCCTTGTAGACCAGTCTAGACGGTAACACACACACCCACCCACCCAAGACCCTTGTAAGACCAGTCTAGACGGTAACACACCCACCCACCCAAGACCCTTGTAGACCAGTCTAGACGGTAACACACACACCCACCCACCCAAGACCCTTGTAAGACCAGTCTAGACAGTAACACACCCACCCACCCACCCAAGGCCCTTGTAGACCAGTCTAGACAGTAACACACACACCCACCCACCCAAGACCCTTGTAGACCAGTCTAGACGGTAACACACCCACCCACCCAAGACCCTTGTAGACCAGTCTAGACGGTAACACACCCACCCACCCAAGACCCTTGTAGACCAGTCTAGACGGTAACACACCCACCCACCCAAGACCCTTGTAGACCAGTCTAGACGGTAACACACCCACCCACCCAAGACCCTTGTAGACCAGTCTAGACGGTAACACACCCACCCACCCAAGACCCTTGTAGACCAGTCTAGACGGTAACACACCCACCCACCCAAGACCCTTGTAGACCAGTCTAGACGGTAACACACCCACCCACCCAAGACCCTTGTAGACCAGTCTAGACGGTAACACACCCACCCACCCAAGACCCTTGTAGACCAGTCTAGACGGTAACACACCCACCCACCCAAGACCCTTGTAGACCAGTCTAGACGGTAACACACCCACCCACCCAAGACCCTTGTAGACCAGTCTAGACAGTAACACACCCACCCACCCAAGACCCTTGTAGACCAGTCTAGACGGTAACACACCCACCCACCCAAGACCCTTGTAGACCAGTCTAGACGGTAACACACACACCCACCCACCCAAGACCCTTGTAGACCAGTCTAGACGGTAACACACCCACCCACCCAAGACCCTTGTAGACCAGTCTAGACGGTAACACACCCACCCACCCAAGACCCTTGTAGACCAGTCTAGACGGTAACACACCCACCCACCCAAGACCCTTGTAGACCAGTCTAGACGGTAACACACACACCCACCCAAGACCCTTGTAGACCAGTCTAGACGGTAACACACACACCCACCCACCCAAGACCCTTGTAGACCAGTCTAGACAGTAACACACCCACCTACCCATGACCCTTGTAGACCAGTCTAGACAGTAACACACCCACCCACCCAAGACCCTTGTAGACCAGTCTAGACAGTAACACACCCACCCACCCAAGACCCTTGTAGACCAGTCTAGACAGTAACACACCCACCCACCCATGACCCTTGTAGACCAGTCTAGACGGTAACACACCCACCCACCCATGACCCTTGTAGACCAGTCTAGACAGTAACACACCCACCTACCCAAGACCCTTGTAAGACCAGTCTAGACAGTAACACACCCACCCACCCAAGACCCTTGTAGACCAGTCTAGACAGTAACACACCCACCCACCCAAGGCCCTTGTAGACCAGTCTAGACGGTAACACACCCACCCACCCAAGACCCTTGTAGACCAGTCTAGACAGTAACACACCCACCCACCCACCCAAGACCCTTGTAGACCAGTCTAGACAGTAACACACCCACCCACCCACCCAAGGCCCTTGTAGACCAGTCTAGACAGTAACACACCCACCCACCCAAGACCCTTGTAGACCAGTCTAGACGGTAACACACCCACCCACCCAAGACCCTTGTAGACCAGTCTAGACGGTAACACACCCACCCACCCAAGACCCTTGTAGACCAGTCTAGACGGTAACACACCCACCCACCCAAGACCCTTGTAGACCAGTCTAGACGGTAACACACCCACCCACCCAAGACCCTTGTAGACCAGTCTAGACGGTAACACACCCACCCACCCAAGACCCTTGTAGACCAGTCTAGACGGTAACACACCCACCCACCCAAGACCCTTGTAGACCAGTCTAGACGGTAACACACCCACCCACCCAAGACCCTTGTAGACCAGTCTAGACGGTAACACACCCACCCACCCAAGACCCTTGTAGACCAGTCTAGACAGTAACACACCCACCCACCCAAGACCCTTGTAGACCAGTCTAGACGGTAACACACCCACCCACCCAAGACCCTTGTAGACCAGTCTAGACGGTAACACACACACCCACCCACCCAAGACCCTTGTAGACCAGTCTAGACGGTAACACACCCACCCACCCAAGACCCTTGTAGACCAGTCTAGACGGTAACACACACACCCACCCACCCAAGACCCTTGTAAGACCAGTCTAGACGGTAACACACCCACCCACCCAAGACCCTTGTAGACCAGTCTAGACGGTAACACACACACCCACCCACCCAAGACCCTTGTAAGACCAGTCTAGACAGTAACACACCCACCCACCCACCCAAGGCCCTTGTAGACCAGTCTAGACAGTAACACACCCACCCACCCAAGACCCTTGTAGACCAGTCTAGACGGTAACACACCCACCCACCCAAGACCCTTGTAGACCAGTCTAGACGGTAACACACCCACCCACCCAAGACCCTTGTAGACCAGTCTAGACGGTAACACACCCACCCACCCAAGACCCTTGTAGACCAGTCTAGACGGTAACACACCCACCCACCCAAGACCCTTGTAGACCAGTCTAGACGGTAACACACCCACCCACCCAAGACCCTTGTAGACCAGTCTAGACGGTAACACACCCACCCACCCAAGACCCTTGTAGACCAGTCTAGACGGTAACACACCCACCCACCCAAGACCCTTGTAGACCAGTCTAGACGGTAACACACCCACCCACCCAAGACCCTTGTAGACCAGTCTAGACGGTAACACACCCACCCACCCAAGACCCTTGTAGACCAGTCTAGACGGTAACACACCCACCCACCCAAGACCCTTGTAGACCAGTCTAGACGGTAACACACACACCCACCCACCCAAGACCCTTGTAGACCAGTCTAGACGGTAACACACCCACCCACCCAAGACCCTTGTAGACCAGTCTAGACGGTAACACACCCACCCACCCAAGACCCTTGTAGACCAGTCTAGACGGTAACACACCCACCCACCCAAGACCCTTGTAGACCAGTCTAGACGGTAACACACACACCCACCCAAGACCCTTGTAGACCAGTCTAGACGGTAACACACACACCCACCCACCCAAGACCCTTGTAAGACCAGTCTAGACGGTAACACACCCACCCACCCAAGACCCTTGTAGACCAGTCTAGACGGTAACACAAGTTATCCTGATTGGTTCAATGCCTGATGTGTTTTTTTTTTTTTTTTTAATGACTGAAAAATGTACATCCTGTTGTGTACATACAGGGCCTCTTTATGACAGCGCCTTCAGAATGTATTCACACCCCTTGACTGTTTCTACCTGTTGTGTTACAGCCTGAATTTAAAATGGATTAAATGGAGATTTTGTGTCACTAGTCAGGTTTCCGGCCAAATGTTTTATGCGTGTGAAGTACATGCCGGATAAAAGATATCACGACAGAACGGAAACGGAAACGGAACGAAAATATAAAACACACTATTAAAAGTGTTGGTCCCATGAAATGAAATAAAATGAAATGAAATGAAATGAAATAAAATATCCCAGAAATGTTCCATACGCACAAAAACAAATTTGTTTGCATTCCTTTTAATGAGCATTTCTCATTTGCCAAGATAATCCATCCACCTGACAGGTGTGGCATATCAAGAAGCTGATTAAACGGCATGGTCGTTACACAGGTGCACCTTGTGCTGGGGACAATTAAAGGACACAAAAATATGCAAGTTTTGTCATATAACACAATGTCACAGATGTCTGAAGTTTTGAAAGAGTGTGCAATTGGCATGCTGACTGCAAGAATGTCCAACAGAGCTGTTGCCAGAGAATTTAATGTTAATTTCTCTACCATAAGCCGCCTCCAATTGTGTTTGAGAATTTGGTAGTACGTCCAACCGGCCTCACAACCGGAAACCATGTGTAACCACTCCAGCCTAGGACCTCAACATCCGGCTTCTTCTTCGTCTGAGACCAGCCACCCGGACAACTGATGAAACTGGGTTTGCACAATCGAAGAATTTCTGCACAAACGGTCAGAAACCATCTGCGTGCTCGTCGTCCTCACCAGGGTCTTGACCTGACTGCAGTTTGGGGTCGTAACCGACTTCAGTGGGCAAATGCTCACGTTCGATGGCCACTGGCACGCTGGGGTAGTGTGCTCTTCATGGAAATGAATCCCGGTTTCAACTACCGGGCAGACAACGTGTATGGTGTTGTGTGGGCGAGTGGTTTGTTGATGTCAAAGTTGTGAACAGAGTGCCCGTGGTGGGGTTATGATATGGGCAGGCATAAACTACGGACAACGAACACAATTGCATTTGATCAATTACAATTTGAATGCACAGAGATACCGTGATTAGATCCTGAGGCCCATTGTCGTGCCATTCATCCTCCTCCATCACCTCATGTTTCAGCATGATAATGCACGGTCCCAGGTCGCAAGGATCTGTACACAATTCCTGGATGCTGAAAATGTCCCAGTTCTTCCGTGGCCTGCATACTCACCAGATATGTCACCCGTTGAGCATGTTCGGGATGCTCTGGATCGACGTTTACGGCAGCGTGGTTCCAGTTCCCGCCAATATCCAGCAACTTCGCACAACCATTGAAGAGGAGTGGGACAACATTCCACAGGCCACAATCAACAGCCTGATCAACTCTATGTGAAGGAGATGTGTCACGCTGCATAAGGCAAATGGTGATCACACCAGATACTGACTGGTTTTCTGATCCAGACCCCTACATTATTATTATTATTATTATTAAACCAGCAGATGCATATCTGTATTCCTAGTGAACTGTAACTCAATTAAAATCTTTGAAATTGTTGAATGTTGTGTTTTTTAAAAAACAGACTTGCTGATTCACATGAAAATGTGTCACCATTTGGATTGAAACCTAGCTACTGACCATTACCCCCATAATGTCAGTAGAATTGTGTTTTTAAAAAATGTTTACAAATTGATTTAAAGCTGAAATGTCTTCTAAGTCCTTAACCCCTTTAAATGGGTGGGCATAGGCCCACCCATTTGGAGTCCAGGTCCAGCTGATCAGAATGAGCTTTTTACCCCACAAAATGGCGATATTACAGACAGAAATACTTCTTAGTTTACCACCCTCAGACGATCCCGCAGGTGAAGAACCTGGATGTGGAGGTCCTGGGTTGATTGTGGTTGTGAGGCTGGTTGGATGTACTGCCAAATTCTCTAAAATGACGTTGGAGGCGGCTTCTGGTAGGGAAATGAACGTTCTGTTGGACATTCCTGCAGTCAGCATGCCAATTGCACACTCCCTCAAAACTTGACTTCTGTGGCGGCGTGGGACAAAACTGCACATTTTAGTGGCCTTTTATTGTCGCCAGCACAAGGTGCACCTGTGTAATTTATCATGCTGTTTTAATCAGCTTCTTGATATGCCACACCTGTGAAGTGGATGGATTATCTAGGCAAAGAAGAAATGCTCACAAACAGGGATGTGAAGAAAGTTGTGTACAATATTTGAAAAATATTTGATTAAAATGGGGCCAACACTATATATGGGTACTTACTGAACGTTTTATATTGTTGATCAGCGTAAGTTAAGGAGTAAAAAAATGTGCTTCACAAGTTGCATGGACTCACTGTGTGTAACATGATTTTTAAATGACTACCCCACACACACACACAATTATCTCTAAGATCCCTCAGTCGAGCAGTGAATTGAAGCACAAAGACCAGGGATGTTTTCCAATGCTTCACAAAGAAGGCAACCTATAGGTAGATGGGTAAAAGAAAATAAGCAGACATTGAATATCCCATTTAAAGCGCGGTGTAGTTATTTAATTACACTTTGAATGGAGTATCAATACACACAGTCACTACAAAGATACAGGCGTCCTTTCTAACTTAGTTGCCGGAGAGGAAGGAAACTGTTCAGAGATTTCACCATGAGGCCAGTGGTGACTTTTAAAACAGAGTTTAATGGCTGTTATAGGAGAGAACTGAGGATGGATCAACAACATTGTAGTTACTCTACAATACTAACCTAAATTACAGCGTGAAAAGAAGGAAGCCTGTTTGCATTAAGGCACAAAAGTAAAACTGCGAAGAAATTAACGTTATGTCCTGAATACAAAGCATTATGTTTGGGGCAAACACATCACTGAGTACCACTCTTCATATTATCAAGGATGGTGATGGCTGCATCATGTTATGGGTATGCTTGTCATCGGCTAGGACTAGGGAGTTTTTGAAGATAAAAAATAAACGGAGAGTACCACCTTGCCCGAGAGAGATTTACATGGTTATCAAAACGTCATGCCAGGGTACGGTGTATATACACAAGAAACAGCCCTTTTAAGTGTCTCTAAAATCAGCTATGGGGAAAAACAATTGGAACCATTTCCCTGTTTGACCGGTAGGTTTTATGGGTATTATGACACCTGCACTGTGGGTCTCAATAGAGCTAAGCACAGGCTAAATCCTAGAGGAAAAAATGGTTCAGTCTGCTTTCCACCAGACACCGGGAGACAAATTCACTCTTCAGCAGGACAATAGCCTAAAAACACAAAGTGTATACATGAGTTGGTTACCAAGACGACATGGAATGTTCCTGAGTGGCCTAGTTACAGGTAATCCCACTCTGTAACACAACAACAACAAAGGGACAAAGTCCAGGGGTGTGAATATTTTTCTGAAGGCAGTGTAGATACATCACTAACTTCATTCTTCTAGTCCTGTTGATAGTACCATTTTATACATACTGTGTACGTGACAAATAAACATGGATTTGATATGATTGACTCCTGTTAGGAAACACCATATCTCTCACGGTCTGGTTAGGGCTGAATTACTTTTACAACTCAATCTCTCTCCCCACACAGAGCTTCTCTCCCAGTTGTCGGGGGTGCGTAGGTCGGCGGGCGGCCAGCTGAGTTCAGGTCCTTCAGCATCCCAGCTACAGCAGCTCCAGGTAGGTAGTCCAGAGGTTAGAGGAGAGAGCGCCAGAGGTTAGAGGAGAGAGCGCCAGAGGTTAGAGGAGAGAGCGCCAGAGGTTAGAGGAGAGAGCGCCAGAGGTTAGAGGAGAGAGCGCCAGAGGTTAGAGGAGAGAGCCGGCAACCAGAGGCTAGAGGAGAGCGCCAGAGGTTAGAGGAGAGAGCCGGCAACCAGAGGTTAGAGGAGAGAGCCGGCAACCAGAGGTTAGAGGAGAGAGCGCCAGAGGTTAGAGGAGAGAGCGCCAGAGGTTAGAGGAGAGAGCGCCAGAGGTTAGAGGAGAGAGCGCCAGAGGTTAGAGGAGAGAGCGCCAGAGGTTAGAGGAGAGAGCGCCAGAGGTTAGAGGAGAGAGCGCCAGAGGTTAGAGGAGAGAGCGCCAGAGGTTAGAGGAGAGAGCGCCAGAGGTTAGAGGAGAGAGCGCCAGAGGTTAGAGGAGAGAGCGCCAGAGGTTAGAGGAGAGAGCGCCAGAGGTTAGAGGAGGGCGCCAGAGGTTAGAGGAGAGCGCCAGAGGTTAGAGGAGAGCGCCAGAGGTTAGAGGAGAGCGCCAGAGGTTAGAGGAGAGCGCCAGAGGTTAGAGGAGGGCGTTAGAGGAGAGCGCGCCAGAGGTTAGAGGAGAGCGCGCCAGAGGTTAGAGGAGAGCGCGCCAGAGGTTAGAGGAGAGCGCCAGAGGTTAGAGGAGAGCGCCAGAGGTTAGAGGAGAGCGCCAGAGGTTAGAGGAGAGCGCCAGAGGTTAGAGGAGAGTGCCAGAGGTTAGAGGAGAGCCTGCAACCAGAGGTTTGAATCCCAGCCCCCCTCCTTTAGCTGGTGTCAGTATCCTAGAATATGTAATGCAAGTATGCCCTTAAAGCAAAGTACTGAACTCATATCCTACTTCTCCTTAACCCTCCTACTTCTCCTGAACCCTCCTACTTCTCCTGAACCCTCCTACTTCTCCTTAACCCTCCTACCTCTCCTGAACCCTCCTACCTCTCCTGAACCCTCCTACCTTTCCTGAACCATCCTACCTCTCCTGAACCCTACTACTTCTCTTCTCTCCTGCTCCTCTTCTAGATGCAGCTCCAGTTGGAGCGGCAACAAACCCAGGCTGCCAGACAGCAGTTGGAGACGGCCCGGAGTGCCACGCAACGCAGCAGCCGCACCTCCACCAACGCAGGGCTGAATGCCAATCCAAGCCCAGGGCATCACAATGCCAACCCCAGTTCCAACTCTACCAGCCCCAACCCAGGGCATCACGAGTTCACCACACACACTCAGCACAGCAACTCCCAGTTCCTCCTCAACAGGTTAACTACTGTGTGCTACACTTCGTTTTAACCTTCTTTTTTTTGTGTGTGGTTATTCTAGTTTAGGTAATATCAGTTGAACAAGAGACTTGTTCTGAGGCTGTCTGCTACATGTAGGAGAATGGATTGTATTTGTAATGGAGTGCCATCTCTTTCTCACTCCTCCAGACTGAGTGAGCCGAGGTTGTCGGAGGCGGAGCGTCAGCTGAGTGAGGGCCAGTGGGCGGACCGCTCTCTCTTCGTCACGGAGCTCCTCCTCTCCACCCTGCTGGCCGATCCCGACCACAGCGAAGATGACGATCTCCATGACTACCACGACGCCGTGATCCGAGGTTCTGACGCGTTCAGTGATTTCGGCACCTTCGGAGACATGGGCTGCGTGGAGGTCATGACCTTGGACGTGGCGTTGGAGAACCTCAACCTCCGAGAACAAAAGGAGCAGCGACCCCCGCCTCTTTGACGACGTCACTGCTGGGTGCCGCCGTCACTACAACGTTTAAACCACCAACTGCCGTTACCGACCGTCGCTTGGCAACTGAAAGAAATAAGATTGCAGCTCTTTTCTTTGGCTTCGGTTATTATTCCTTTTCTTTTCTTTGGCTGGGTGATGTCAACTCACTTGTCACCCCTCCCTCCCTCGACCCCACCCCACGTTGTGTACATGAAAGTCGGAAGCAAGTGAACGTGAGAGAGCGAGAGAATGAACTATATATAAATCTATATATATATATATAAATAAATCTATGAAAAGAAAGCCGATAATCAATTCCGCATGAAGCTGTGTGTTTGACCCTAACAGGTCAAGGTAGGATAGGTAGGCATTTTGATAATTTATTATCATAAACGAGTGCACAGACACACTCTTCCCAGCAGGCTAAGCTGTTCTTTGTTTATGGTTAGGAATAATAAAACCGGGCTTGGCTGATTTTTACCACAACAAACGTTGGTATGTTGAGATTCTTCACCCTTAACTGTCAGAGACGTCTTCCATTAAGCACCCTATTAAAATGGGGTTTTGGGTATCGCAGAGATGAAACTAATCTCTTTTGGTCCTATGATAAGCGTTTGTGTCTGTGGGTACTTTCCTATCCTGTCATCTATATGGGGTGTTCCAATTCTACACTAATTATTATTTTCCTTAAGACTGTTTTGATTGGTTTTAATCCATTTTTTAGCTCCTCCCCCATACCCAGGATGACATCACTTTATGGGGCCATGTTGCCTTGCTTTGTGCCAACTGAACTGTGTCCCCTTTTGAATTTCACATCGAGAGAAGCTGCGTACAGTTTGCATATGCACTACATAAAGAGATCGTAGACATGGGAAGGTCAATGGACAATCACATGACGACTAACCTGATTCCATTCTCTCTCCTGACAGTTTCCTTTGTTTGGTTTTTTTTGCTGGACTGATAGGCCTTTTCTCAATTGGATTTGCTCAACAACTCTTGCGTCCTCCCTCGTCCATCATCCTCTGGCCTCCTTTTGAAAAAGGTCAAAGGTAATCGAGGAGAGGGGGAAAAGTGGATGAAAATGCGCCTGTATGAAAATGACTCCTCCAATCACGCGTCATCAGGCAAATTACGTTTACAGGGTGGAATCCCAAAATAAAATGTATAAACTGATAGCTAAGAAAGCTAGTTGTGCAAAACATTTTATAGATAAAAAGGATAAGTAGAAAATATAGTTTTAAATGTTTGCATGCATTTCTTCTTCGATGAAAACAGTAGCTGATTCGGGGGGGGGGGGGGGGCTGATTTCAAAACTCTTCCACGAAGGACTCAGGGTAGGATACACTTTTGCGTCCTTGCCAAAAGGAGTCTATTGAGGGGAGGACCGTCTTCCGTTAACGAATTGACACTCTTCCACCACTTATCGGTTTCCGGGTCACGGAGGAGAGAGAATGAAGGACATCCTTAACAAATGCAATGTACTGTCTGATGATGACATGGTTTGGGTGTTTGGGAAAAGGTCAAAAGACAGGGTCAACTGTTCAACCTGGAGGAGAACAATAAAATTGTTTTGGATGTAAAAAAAAAAATAACCACACCGATCTTGCTGTGAATGTCTCGAGACTCAACTTAATGCGCCGACCTCCCTGTCACTGCTCTGATGACCAGTAGCTGGCTTACATTGTTGGAGGTGCAACAGGCAGACAGAGATGACCAGCGGGTAACCATCTATCTATACATCCATCTATCTATATAACTATAAACCTAACCCAGCAGGTAACCATCTATATAACTATAAACCTAACCTAACAGGTAACCATCTATCTATAAACCTAACCCAGCAGGTAACCATCTATCTATACATCTATATAACTATAAACCTAACCCAGCAGGTAACCATCTATCTATAAACCTAACCCAGCAGGTGACCATCTATCTATAAACCTAACCCAGCAGGTAACCATCTATCCCTAACCCCTCTTAAGGAGCCTATTGTGCTGAAAAATCAGGAGGGCCTTTTTCAATTGACTTCTAGAAACGTTAAATGAACCTCGTGGATTTTAACTGGAGACTCGTACAACTAGACAAATGGAATCCTCCGCACATTTATGCCAACAGTGGACAATTCCCAGCAAAAGCTGAAGAATCCAACGTGTGCGCATTGAAGATTTTTTTATTTCACAATCTCAATTTGAAGCTCAAAAGGAAAGGGAATTAATATTAGTTGGGATCCAATTGGAGGACATACTGCTTTTTTGATCCCAGCCTAACAAAACAATTGTTTGTGACTTGCACTGGGCCTCTATTAGGATTGAATCATTTCATAAGTATTTTACAAAATGATCCATCCCGAGAATAAATCACCTTTCTCTCCGGTATTTACCGCCAAAAACCAGAAGCGTAATTCAAAAGGATTATAAAACATAAATAGAACTATGTCTGGATTTGAAAAGAGGTTTAATCGAACATTCATGTCTGATTAGCCATACATTAAATATATTTTATGACCCCTTACTTTAAAGACATTTAATGAGCCAAACCCCCCAAAATAAAAACGTATATTGTGCGGTCATCCAATAGGATAGGCTATATGATATGGGCAGGGTTGGGGAGTAGCGGATGACTAAAGGATTACAAAATCGGTAACCGTGATGTGTTACCTTACCAGCAAAAATATTGTAATCAGATTAAAAACTAGATGATTACTTAGAGAATTACTTTTAAATTCATTAAGGATGTTTGCGGGGAAAAAAATTCGTTAACACTTCTCTGTTTTCTCAATGACATTCAAATCAGCATTGAAAAAAGGCGCAAATTTCAGTTTGTTCCACCTGAGAGAGTCTGACCACAAATCAGAGACCGCTATGATGTCAGAGACCACTATGATGTCGGAGACCACTATGATGTCAGAGACCCCTATGATGTCAGAGACCACTATGATGTCAGAGACCACTATGATGTCCGAGACCACTATGTTGATACACCAAACGTGTTTGATGGATTGTGGGAAAAGAGCAGGAATAGTCTTTTGTAGGCTACAGTCCAAGCTATGTCTTCCAATGGTACAATTGCTGTCGGCATCCAAACATTCTCCAACTTGAATAAACGTTTGGAGGTAAGGTTGATGACATCAGTGGTGTAATCTACGGCGATACGGATATCACTTATTAATTAATATTTACATAGCACATTGATGTGAATCACACTGCTGCTCTCTCATGTAGCTATTTGTGCCTTACGGATTGTGGTTGTTGTGGATGGCTGATCACAAATCTAAATGTGTATTTGAACCCAATAATGGTTTAATTCAAAAAGTTTAAGCTGGCTGTCAATCTAATTCATGTTGATAAAATATCCATAGGCCTAATCGTTAATTGATTTATTTAACCTTTATTTAACTAATGGACACATCCTCAAATGTGTACACTTTTGATAAGACTTAAAGGGGCAATCTATAGTTGCTACATGCATTTTTGGACTTATAAATTATATATTTATATCCATTGACTCGTGAGGAATATATAAATGCCTCATGAGTTTAGATCAACTAATGCACTCCATGAGAACCCAAAATATCAGCTTGTTTTTCTCCAATGTTTAAACACTGTAAATGTATACAAACACGGTATATCCTCATAACATGGTTACAACTATCATGTTGATATCATGGATGGTCAGTCCTGTATATCCTCATAACATGGTTACAACTATCATGTTGATATCATGGATGGTCAGTCCTGTATATCCTCATAACATGGTTACAACTATCATGTTGATATCATGGATGGTCAGTCCTGTATATCCTCATAACATGGTTACAACTATCATGTTGAAATCATGGATGGTCAGTCCTGTATATCCTCATAAAATGGTTACAACTATCATGTTGATATCATGGATGGTCAGTCCTGTATATCCTCATAACATGGTTACAACTATCATGTTGATATCATGGATGGTCAGTCCTGTATATCCTCATAACATGGTTACAACTATCATGTTGATATCATGGATGGTCAGTCCTGTATATCCTCATAACATGGTTACAACTATCATGTTGATATCATGGATGGTCAGTCCTGTATATCCTCATAACATGGTTACAACTATCATGTTGATATCATGGATGGTCAGTCCTGTATATCCTCATAACATGGTTATAACTATCATGTTGATATCATGGTGGACAGTCCTGTATATCCTCATAACATGGTTACAACTATCATGTTGAAATCATGGATGGTCAGTCCTGTATATCCTCATAACATGGTTACAACTATCATGTTGAAATCATGGATGGTCAGTCCTGTATATCCTCATAACATGGTTACAACTATCATGTTGATATCATGGATGGTCAGTCCTGTATAGTCTCATAACATGGTTACAACTATCATGTTGATATCATGGATGGTCAGTCCTGTATAGTCTCATAACATGGTTACAACTATCATGTTGATATCATGGATGGTCAGTCCTGTATATCCTCATAACATGGTTACAACTATCATGTTGATATCATGGATGGTCAGTCCTGTATATCCTCATAACATGGTTATAACTATCATGTTGATATCATGGTGGACAGTCCTGTATATCCTCATAACATGGTTACAACTATCATGTTGAAATCATGGATGGTCAGTCCTGTATATCCTCATAACATGGTTACAACTATCATGTTGATATCATGGATGGTCAGTCCTGTATATCCTCATAACATGGTTACAACTATCATGTTGATATCATGGATGGTCAGTCCTGTATATCCTCATAACATGGTTACAACTATCATGTTGATATCATGGATGGTCAGTCCTGTATATCCTCATAACATGGTTACAACTATCATGTTGATATCATGGATGGTCAGTCCTGTATATCCTCATAACATGGTTATAACTATCATGTTGATATCATGGTGGACAGTCCTGTATATCCTCATAACATGGTTACAACTATCATGTTGAAATCATGGATGGTCAGTCCTGTATATCCTCATAACATGGTTACAACTATCATGTTGAAATCATGGATGGTCAGTCCTGTATATCCTCATAACATGGTTACAACTATCATGTTGATATCATGGATGGTCAGTCCTGTATATCCTCATAACATGGTTACAACTATCATGTTGATATCATGGATGGTCAGTCCTGTATATCCTCATAACATGGTTACAACTATCATGTTGATATCATGGATGGTCAGTCCTGTATATCCTCATAACATGGTTACAACTATCATGTTGATATCATGGATGGTCAGTCCTGTATATCCTCATAACATGGTTACAACTATCATGTTGAAATCATGGATGGTCAGTCCTGTATATCCTCATAAAATGGTTACAACTATCATGTTGATATCATGGATGGTCAGTCCTGTATATCCTCATAACATGGTTACAACTATCATGTTGATATCATGGATGGTCAGTCCTGTATATCCTCATAACATGGTTACAACTATCATGTTGATATCATGGATGGTCAGTCCTGTATATCCTCATAACATGGTTACAACTATCATGTTGATATCATGGATGGTCAGTCCTGTATATCCTCATAACATGGTTACAACTATCATGTTGATATCATGGATGGTCAGTCCTGTATATCCTCATAACATGGTTACAACTATCATGTTGATATCATGGTGGGCAGTCCTGACATCCATAGTTCTGTCTATTAATCTGAGAATGGTTACATTTCTCCAGGCCAAAACCTCATCTTTTTACCAAAACAGGCGAAGAGGGCGTTTTGTTATTGTTTCTTCTGTGGATTTGACCTTTAAACAGCTGCATATTATCAAGATATCAAAGTGTCACCAACAAAAAGGTAAACAGTACTGCCCTACCAAGCAAAAAAAGGCAGTAACTGCTCATAGCATGTTCTGTTATAATCTCCACCCGGCACAGCCAGAAGAGGACTGGCCACCCCTCATAGCCTGGTTCCTCTCTAGGTTTCGGCCTTTCTAGGGAGTTTTTCCCTAGCCACCGTGCTTCTACACCTGCATTGCTTGCTGTTTGGGGTTTTAGGCTGGGTTTCTGTACAGCACTTTGAGATATCAGCTGATGTAAGAAGGGCTATATAAATAAATGTGATTTTATTCATAGCATGGAACTGAGAAAAATGGCTTTTAAATACCTTGGTTTCACAGTAACATTACTGCTAATGTGACCCCCATTATCTCCAAAACACAATAGGAGGCAGAGGCAGGATACTTGTCCACATGATTAAGCATGTATTTAATGTAGCAAAAATGTCAAACTCATTTTCGACCAAATTAGCTGTTACTGCCTTTTTGCTTGGTAGGTCAGAAAAGGCCTATAGCAAATGCAGCATGTGCTATTAATTTCTCACATGTAAATAGCACTTTTCAGTAGTGCTCAAAGCCATTCCATGAGCGCAGCATTTATTTTTCAACTCAACTCAATGAGCCCAATCAGTCTTCCATGACAACAGAATCATAAACAACACAGTAGGGCTGGCTAATAAGTCCTTAGTTTTGGGGTTATTCTCAGGTAAAACTATTTGGCTAATCTATACTTCCATATTTCCAAGTCCTGTTCTTGAAGATCAAGAGGTATAACATTTATTGGGATGACTGGAATTCTGATAGGACTTTGGTTTTTAATGTAAAGATATCATTTACTCGTATTAGTATATGTAAGTTGAAAGCGATGGGTTAGAAGAAGCCTACATAACCAAACCATACAGTAAAATGTAACATCCATATGGCCAGTTATGTAAACTTTAACATTGATTTATCCTGCAATAGATTTCATTTCAAATGATAACATACATTCGTTTTTTTCTAATGTCGCTTTTAAAAATCAACGGAATGTAATCAGATTACGTTACAACATTTTTGTAATCCGTTACTGATTACAATTTTCGGACCGGTAATTAGTAACTAACGGGTTACATTTAGAGAGTAACCTGCTCAACTCTAGATATGGGCTACTGCACATTACGACACGACAGAAAAACATAAAAGCCCATAGATGTAACTAACGATATGCTCTCTTGGCTAAATACATGAAACTAGCTCTAGTAGAGTGTGAACTGTGTGTTATACGGATTGGAATTACGCACATTGTTCAAACCATTATAAAACTGAAGAGAACATGCGATTCTGGTGCAGTACGTGCGGCCTACAAAGTTTACAAGTGTAGGCTAACAAATGTGATTTTAATTTTGAAATATAACAGGGCCTATTTGTACAATTAATAGAGTGACGCATATATACTTTTCATAATTCCCCTATTGTTATTAGTTGAACAACTCTTTATCGTTGCTTCATTACTTCCTCGCGTTCAACAGTTAAAATGAAATACGTTTATTTGTCTTCATCCTCATCATTCTAATGACATCCTTGAATAATATAGGACTAGAATTAGATGCAGAAGCCTTTCACTGCTCTTCACGAATATTTAATGGTTATGGATCGGAATAAATAACTGCTGTAGCCTACCGCCAGTCTGCTCTTTCAAACTTCATGTGAGTTATATTGACTGCTGTACAGTATTTAACATTCAGCAACAACAAAAAAAGAGCTTTCGTCCCTCTTCGAATAGTTTAATAGTATTAGGAACGCTAAACAAATAATGTCCAGCAAGCTATTCTAGTCCAGGAACTAAGCAGTGTTTTTTTTAAAGTAAAGCCAGTGGATTACAGGCGCATGCGTATTGCTCAAGAGACAGCGGCTATACGTTAGAAGCGTATTATGTATATCCCATAATTAATTAGCTAAATATAAGGCTAATACTGCATTGACTTTATTACCTGAAAGGGGTAGCTATATATCGATCTAGAATAGTATGATCTATTTTGGATGCAATTTGAATGGAGTTGATGGCGAGAGATGGCCTACCTGTCACAAGAAAAGCAGTTACCATGATGAGGTGATGGGTCTGCATGTATTGTGAACTGCGCTCCGTACTGAGATGGGCCGTCTGTCCCCACCCTGAGATGGGCCGTCTGGGCCGTCTGTCCCCACCCCGAGATGGGCCGTCTGTCCCCACCCCGAGATGGGCCGTCTGTCCCCACCCCGAGATGGGCCGTCTGTCCCCACCCCGAGATGGGCCGTCTGTCCCCACCCCGAGATGGACCGTCTGTCCCCACCCCGAGATGGGCCGTCTGTCCCCTCCACGAGATGGGCCGTCTGTCCCCACCCCGAGATGGGCCGTCTGTCCCCACCCTGAGATGGACCGTCTGTCCCCACCCTGAGATGGGCCGTCTGTCCCCACCCTGAGATGGACCGTCTGTCCCCACCCTGAGATGGACCGTCTGTCCCCACCCTGAGATGGGCCGTCTGCCCCCACCCCGAGATGGACCGTCTGTCCCCACCCTGAGATGGGCCGTCTGTCCCCACCCTGAGATGGGCCGTCTGTCCCCACCCTGAGATGGGCCGTCTGAATCATGAACGTTCAGGATGAGGACATCATGCAGAGGCCGCAGAGAAGCCAGATTTACACATCGCACATAATTCAACAGTTCCATTTCACGCCATGTTGTTCATATAAATAATGTATTATAATTTACTGGAGACAGTTCGGGGGGGGGGGAATCTCTGTGACCGGGTTCCTGCCATTCAACCCGAGCCTCTATTGATTCTCTATGTGGCAATCAGTACCGAGAAATGCCCTCTAGATGACAGCAGACACCTGCTTTTGGATCTACCACGTCTCAGGGATTAGTGACTCTCTACCAGCTCATTTATTTATTTCGTTTTTTTCCGTTTCCCCTCTGTGTTCTTTGAAATCCCTTACCCCAATGTATTCCTCATGTGTTTTTTTTTTATGTGCATGAAGTTTGTTACAGATTTGGAATCTGTTTATGGATATTTTGTTGTTGTTATGCTTATGTGTTATTCAACCAGCAGTTTAGTGACCGCCAAGTTGTCGATACTACTTCCCAAACTATTTGAGGTCTTGACCAGCAATGTACCATTGGGTGAGTGTAATCTTCCCCCACCAGACCAGAGTAGACAGACCGGTAGATCTAGTGGCCTATCAGCTGACCAAGTAGCAACTAACTGTAAGCCATACATCATTCTGATATAGCAAGATGGCAGCTGTGCTTCTAGCTCCTAAGCAACTTTGCAGTATTTCATTTGTTTGTGTGTTATTTCTGGAGCTAGAAACACAAGCATTTCACTACACCCGCAATAACATCTGCTAAACGTGTCTGAGATAATTAAAATTGGATTCGATTTATACGGGCAAACTTCAGACGGACTAATTCTTGCCCTCCTGGGATGACAAGATAGGTGAACAAATTCACAGTAGTAGTCCTACCAAGTAGTTACTTAGTTCTCCAGAACAGCAGGGGTCCTGGTGTGGAGTGGAACAGGGTCAGTGTGGTATTGTCGAGGTACAAAGAACACGTGGCCATATAGTGATGACGGGGTTTACTCCTAAAAGCAAGTGTTTTCGGAGTAATTCCCAATTGGGAGTCCCCTACTAACATTTTAAAGACATGTCTCTCAACCAGCTTCGTGAGGAATGCTTTTCCAACAGTCTTGAAGGAGTTCCCACGTATGCTGAGCACTTCACTTTCCTTCTCTGCGGTCCAACTCATCTCAAACCATCTCAATTGGGTTGAGGTCGGGTGACTGTGGAGGCCAGGTCATCTGATGCAGCACTCCATCACTTTCCTTCTTGGTCAAATAGCCCTGACACAGCCTGGTGGTGTGTTGGGTCATTGTCCTATTGAAAAACAAATGATAGTGGGACTAAGTGCAAACCAAATGGGATGGCGTATCGCTGCAGAATGTTGTGGTAGCCATACTGGTTAAGTGTGCCTTGAATTCTAAATAAATCGCTGAGTGTCACCAGCAAAGCACCCCCACACCACCACACATGCATAGATAATCCCTTCACTTACAAAGACACAGGGCGGTTGGAACCAGAAATCTCACATTTTGACTCAGGACAGATGTCCACTGGTCTAATGTCAGTTGCTCGTGTTTCTAGACCCAAGCAAGTCTCTTCTTCTTATTGGTGTCCTTTAGCAGTGGTTTATTAACAGCAACTCGACCATGAAGGCCTGATTCACACAGTCTCCTCTGAACAGTTGATGTTGAGATGTGTCTGTTACTTGAACTCTGAAGCATTTATTTGAGCTGCAATTTCTGAGGCTGGTAACTAATGAACTTATCCTCTGCAGCAGAGGTAACTCTGGGTCTTCCTTTCCTGTGGCGGTCCCCATGAGACAGTTTCATCATAGCGCTTGATGGTTTTTGTGACTGCACTTGAAGAAACTTTCAAAGTTTTTGACATTTTCTGTATTGACTGACCTTCATGTCTTAAAGAAATTATGGACTGTCGTTTCTCTTTGCTTATTTGAGCTGTTCTTGCCATAATATGGACTTGGTCTTTTACCAAATAGGGATATCTTCTGTATAGCACCCCTACCTTGTGTTGTAACAACTGATTGGCTCAAACGCATCAGAAAGTAATGATATTCCACAAATTAAAAAGGCACACCTGTTATTTGAAATGCATTAGTTTAAATCTTCACTATTATTCTACAATGTAGAAAATAGTAAAAAATAAAGAAAAACCCTTGAATGAGTAGGTGTGTCCAAACTTTTGACTGGTACTGTACATCTATCTATAACCCAGTAGGTAACCATCTATCCATACCATCTATAACCCTAACCCAGTATGTAACCATCTATAACCCTAACCCAGTATGTAACCATCTATAACCCTAACCCAGTATGTAACCATCTATAACCCTAACCCAGTATGTAACCATCTATAACCCTAACCCAGTATGTAACCATCTATAACCCTAACCCAGTATGTAACCATCTATAACCCTAACCCAGTATGTAACCATCTATCCATACCATCTATAACCCTAACCCAGTAGGTAACTATCTATCCATCTATAACCCTAACCCAGTAGGTAACTATCTATCCATCTATAACCCTAACCCAGTAGGTAACCATCTATCTATAACCCTAACCCAGCAGGTAACCATCTCTCTATAACCCTAACTCAGTAGGTAACTATCTATCCATCTATAACCCTAACCCAGTAGGTAACTATCTATCCATCTATAACCCTAACCCAGTAGGTAACCATCTATCTATAACCCTAACCCAGTAGGTAACCATCTCTCTATAACCCTAACCCAGCAGGTAACCATCTCTCTATAACCCTAACTCAGTAGGTAACTATCTATCCATCTATAACCCTAACCCAGTAGGTAACTATCTATCCATCTATAACCCTAACCCAGTAGGTAACCATCTATCTATAACCCTAACCCAGTATGTAACCATCTATCCATACCATCTATAACCCAGTAGGTAACCATCTATCCATACCATCTATAACCCAGTAGGTAACTATCTATCCATACCATCTATAACCCAGTAGGTAACCATCTATCCATACCATCTATAACCCAGTAGGTAACTATCTATCCATCTATAACCCTAACCCAGTATGTAACCATCTATAACCCTAACCCAGTAGGTAACTATCTATCCATACCATCTATAACCCAGCAGGTAACCATCTATCCATACCATCTATAACCCTAACCCAGTATGTAACCATCTATAACCCTAACCCAGTAGGTAACCATATATAACCCTAACCCAGTAGGAAACCATCTATCTATAACCCTAACTCAGTAGGTAACCATCTATCCATACCATCTATAACCCTAACCCAGTAGGTAACCATCTATCTATAACCCTAACCCAGTAGGTAACCATCTATTTATAACCCTAACCCAGAAGGTAACCATCTCTCTATAACCCTAACCCAGTAGGTAACCATCTCTCTATAACCCTAACCCAGTAGGTAACCATCTATCTATAACCCTAACCCAGTAGGTAACCATCTATCCATCTATAACCCTAACCCAGTAGGTAACCATCTATCTATAACCCTAACCCAGTAGGTAACCATCTCTCTATAACCCTAACCCAGCAGGTAACCATCTCTCTATAACCCTAACCCAGTAGGTAACCATCTCTCTATAACCCTAACCCAGTAGGTAACCATCTCTCTATAACCCTAACCCAGAAGGTAACCATCTCTCTATAACCCTAACCCAGAAGGTAACCATCTCTCTATAACCCTAACCCAGAAGGTAACCATCTCTCTATAACCCTAACCCAGAAGGTAACCATCTCTCTATAACCCTAACCCAGAAGGTAACCATCTATTTATAACCCTAACCCAGTAGGTAACCATCTATTTATAACCCTAACCCAGTAGGTAACCATCTCTCTATAACCCTAACCCAGTAGGTAACCATCTCTCTATAACCCTAACCCAGAAGGTAACCATCTCTCTATAACCCTAACCCAGTAGGTAACCATCTCTCTATAACCCTAACCCAGAAGGTAACCATCTCTCTATAACCCTAACCCAGTAGGTAACCATCTCTCTATAACCCTAACCCAGTAGGTAACCATCTATCTATAACCCTAACCCAGAAGCTAACCATCTCTCTATAACCCTAACCCAGAAGGTAACCATCTCTCTATAACCCTAACCCAGAAGGTAACCATCTCTCTATAACCCTAACCCACTTATCCATTCTGTAGAAAGAATGATAGGAAAACTAAGGCTGGGATTCAATCAAACTCACCGTCTTGCCATACAGTAGCAAGTTTACAGTGTGCTATCATCACCCCTCTCCCCTTCTCACTCAATTTCTGCCCTGCTAGAGCTTCCCCCGGTGAGCAGTAAGTGCTGCAATTGTGAAGGAGCAACAATGGCTTAGCCGTAAATTGGTAGGCCAAACAAGCTCACAGAAAGAGACCACCAAGTGCTGAAGCGCGTTGGACGTAATTTTTTGGGGGGTTTGGGCTAGGCCCCTTAGTTCCAATGGAGGGAAATCTTAATGCTACAGCATACAATGACATTCTAGATGATTCTGTGCTTCCAACAATGTGGAAACAGTTTGGGGAAGGTTCTTTCCTTTTTTCACCATGACAATGCCCCCGTACACAAAGCGAGGTCCATACAGACATGGTTTGTTAGAGATGTGGAAGAACTTGACTGGCCCACACAGAGCCCTGACCTCAACCCCATCGAACACCTTTGGGATGAATTGGAACTCCGACAGCGAGCCAGGCCTAATCAGCCCACCATCAGTACCCGACGTCACTAATGCTCTTGTAGCTGAATGGAAGCAAGTCCCCGCAAACAATGTTCCAACATATAGTGGAAAGCCTTCCCAGAAGAGTGGAGGCTGTTGTAGCAGCAAAGTAGGGGGGGGACCAACTCCATATTAATGCCCATGATTTTTGAATGAGATGTTCGACGAGCAGGTGTCCACATACTGTTGGTCATGTATGGTATAAGATCACAGGGAAAAAACTACAGCGCAAATACCGGAATGCACGTTAGATTGAACGAGGCTCCTGGATTTGACTATTTATTGTATTTCCATTTAACCATTATTTAACCAGGTGAGTCAGTTAAGAACCAAATTCTCATTTACAATGACGGCCTGGGAACACAAGAATAATGGTCATTTAGTGAGGAAGAAAAATAGATTTCCTCTTCACCGTCTATTCAGTGTGGATACGCCCCAAATAGCACCCTAGTGTCATTATATAACGCACTACTATTTGACCCCTATGGTCCCTGGTCTAAAGGGGTGCACTATGTGAAGGGAATAGGGAGCCCTTTGAGACATATCCTGTGTGATTTGTGATGCTCTCTCGTTGCTCTGCAACGGGTGCGAACGGTGCCAGCGTTCCATGCTGTTACCATAGGGACACTAATGAAGACCTCCTTTTGATGTAGGGCTAGCGCTAACTCAGCAGAAAAATGCTAAACGGTACTCTTGAATAACTGACAGAACACAGCGTGTGTGTGTGTGTGTGTGTGTGCGCGCGCGCGTCCATCCTAGGACTCCCGTTGCTAGAACATAACCTTCACTTTTTTGACATCAGCATTAGATAAAAAATATATTAACATGAACACATTTTGCCTGGTCACATAATGAACTCCCAGAAGAACTCATCAGAAATACATGACAAGTGGTTGCCAGGAACATCAGATTATTGTGACTTTAGGCACTTAACAGGAGAAAACAGGCATAAACAAGGAGGCGCTACTTAAACTTGCTACGGAGTGCCTTAATGAATACGACCCAGTTTTAACATTCCCCTGGTGGCCCAGAGGGACAAAGCCAACCTTTTTAAATAAGAAGCATTATATGTGCCTCATGAACATGAGAGCATTAAGTAACCTGCATCTCATAAAAGAGACGATTAAAGGTTTTCAAATCTCTCCTCGGGGACTTTCAGCCATTCCATGTATTTTTACTATTTCCCAGCTAGCACACCTGATTCAACTTGTCTGTCAATTATCAAGCCCTTGATTAGGTGAATCGGGGTGAGGTAGTTCAACAAAATGGTGAAACATCTGAGGGGTTGAAAAGCTCTGGATTAGGCCTATAGGCCTCGCATTTGAATGAATGAATTTACATTGAGATTCAGCGACATGAAAGTGACCACGACCGCTCGATGGACAAAGCCGCAGGAAGTAGGGGTGCTAGAGATGCTGTAGCACCCCCTGATAAGCACCCACAAAATATATATACACTGTATATATATATATATATATATATATATATATATTTTGTGGGTGCTTATCAGGGGGTACTACAGCATCTCTAGCACCCCTACTTCCTGCGGCTTTGTCCATCGCCGCTATATATTATATATATAATATATAATATATATATATTATATGTATATATAAAATATATATTATATACATATATATATATATATATATATAAAATATATAATATATACATAATATATACATATATATATATATATAATATATATATACATAATATATATATATACATAATATATATATATACATAATATATATATATAATATATATAATATATATATATATATAATATATATAATATATATATATATAATATATATATATATAATATATATAATATATATATAATATATATATATATATATAATATATATATATATACATAATATATATATATACATATACACATATATATATATATACATATATATATACACACACAACGTCGCCTATGGGCACCCACCGTCGCTGGACCAGACAGGACTGGCAAAAAGTGCTCTTCACTGACGGAGTCGCGGTTTTGTCTCACCAGGGGTGATGCTGGATTCGTGTTTATCGTCGAAGGAATGAGCGTTACAGCGAGGCCTGTACTCTGGAGCGGGATCGATTTGGAGTTGGAGGGTCCGTCATGGTCTGGGGCGGTGTGTCACAGCATCATCGGACTGAGCTTGTTGTCATTGCAGGCCATCTCAACGCTGGGGCAAAAAAGTATTTAGTCAGCCACCAATTGTGCAAGTTCTCCCACTTGATGAGAGAGGCCTGTCATTTTCATCATAGGTACACTTCAACTATGACAGACAAAATGAGAAAGAAAAATCCAGAAAATCACATTGTAGGATTAATAATGAATTTATTTGCAAATTATGGTGGAAAATAAGTATTTGGACAATAACAAAAGTTTATCTCAATACCTTGTTATATACCCTTTGTTGGTAATGACAGAGGTCAAACGTTTTCTGTAAGTCTTCACAAGGTTTTCACACACTGTTGCTGGTATTTTGGCCCATTCCTCCATGCACATCTCTAGAGCAGCAATGTTTTGGGGCTGTTGCTGGGCAACATGGACTTTCAACTCCCTCATTGTCATGAAAGACCCAGCCACGTTTCATCTTCAATGCCCTTGCTGATGGAAGGAGGTTTTCACTCAAAATCTCACGATACATGGCCCCATTCATTCTTTCCTTTACACGGATCAGTCGTCCTGGTCCCTTTGCAGAAAAACAGCCCCAAAGCATGATGTTTCCACCCCCATGCTTCACAGTAGGTATGGTGTTCTTTGGATGCAACTCAGCATCCAAACACGACGAGTTGAGTTTTTACCAAAAAGTTATATTTTGGTTTCATCTGACCATATGACATTCTCCCAATCTTCTTCTGGATCATCCAAATGCTCTCTAGCAAACTTCAGATGGGATCGATTTGGAGTTGGAGGGTCCGTCATGGTCTGGGGCGGTGTGTCACAGCATCATCGGACTGAGTTTGTTGTCATTGCAGGTAATCTCAATGCTGTGCGTTACAGGGAAGACATCCTCCTCCCTCATGTGGTACCCTTCCTGCAGGCGCATCCTGACATAACCCTCCAGCATGACAATGCCACCAGCCATACTGCTCACGCTGTGTGTGATTTCCTGCAAGACAGGAATGTCAGTGTTCTGTCATGGCCAGCGAAGAGCCTGGATCTCAATCACATTGAGCACATCTGGGACCTGTTGGATCGGAGGGTGAGGGCTAGGGCCATTCCCCCCCAGAAATGTCCGGGATCTTGCAGGTGCCTTGGTGGAAGAGTGGGGTAACATCTCACAGCAAGAACCGGCCAATCTGGTGTAGTCCATGAGAAGGAGATACACAGCAGTACTTAATGCGGCTGGTGGCCACACCCGATACTGAGTGTTACTTTTGACACCGCCATTTGTTCAGGGACACATTATTCCATTTCTGTTAGTCACATGTCTGTGGAACTTGTTCAGTGTCTGTCTTAGTTGTTGAATCTTGTTATGTTCATACAAATTTTTACACATGTTAAGTTTGCTGAAAATAAACACAGTTGACAGTGAGGACGTTTCTTTTTTTGCTGAGTTTAAATATATATACATATATATATATATATAATTTTCTAAACCCCCCAGCACCCGCAACTCAAAACACCTTTCAGATGTTGTCAAGAAGAGGCTGATATACTGCTATGGTAGTAGGTGCAAGGCGCACCAGATTGAGTGTTAAGAACTGCAACACTGCTGAGTTTTTCACGCTCAACAGTTTCCCGTGTGTATCAAGAATGGTCCACCACCCAAAGGACATCCAGCCAACTTGACAGCCAACTGTAGGAAGCATTGGAGTCAACCTGGACCAGCTCCCCTGTGGAACACTTTCGACACCTTGTGGAGTCCACCCCCCCCCCCCCCCCCAGACGAATTGAGGCTGTCCTGAGGGGAAAAAAGGGGGTGACAACTCAATATTAGGAAGGTGTTCTTAATGTTTTGTACACTTAGTGTATATACTCCTTATACATCGTACATTCATTGGCCTGGGTTATTGTTTGCATTCATTACCAGGTCGTTTTTAATCGCTAAGCATCTGCACAAAAACATTCCTCATTATCATTGCGTGTGGACAACAAACGTTGAGATTATCCTCTTGGCTTGTACCGTCTTAAATCGCCACGCGGTGTATATCTGTATCACTGAGTCTACCTTTTACAATGGTTGAAAATGCTATGCCAGGCCCCCTTCCCTGGGGCTCCCTTCCCTGGGGCCCCCTTCCCTGGAGCTCCCTTCCCTGGGGCCCCCCTTCCCTGGGCCCCCCTTCCCTGGGGCTCCCTTCCCCTTCCCTGGGTCTCCCTTCCCTGGGGCCACCCCCTCTTAACTGAGACCACAACCACAACACAAAATAACCACACTCACAACACTGTATTTGGTATTCTTTGTAATTTTAATTCCCATAATTTAATTAGTTAAATGCAACCATTTTTTTTCATTTCACAATTATAATAATTTTATTTTTTTTACAAATAAAACATTACAGTACAGGTATTATGCAAATCAGAAGAGCTTACTTTGTTAAGTCTTAGATGGAGCCCAGGCTTTGTGGGGCCGGTTATCAAACGGTTAAACAACGAAGCGCTATAAAGACAACACCGAGTAGTTTGAGAACCTGCAGGCCAGCTAAGGTAAGGAGCACATTCTACCACAGAATAGACTAGATAGAAAATGAGGACACACTGTCTGCATCCTCGGTAGAGACATCTAGCGCCACCTAGTGGACAAAGTGAGGAATGGAACCGTTTTCCTCATGAGTAGCAGCAGTGCTAGCCTGGAAATCCAAAATGTATTCAGTTTCTTACAATATTGAAAAGTAGCGATTCCGGGCTATAGCAAAAGCGCCACCGTGTGGGGACACCGTGCCATTACATCCATCCACCCACCCTGAAGAACAGTGCCTCTACAGAGCGAGACAGTGGCGCCGTCACACCACAAGAAACTGCTTTATTTATTATTGCACAGAATGTTCCCGCAGCGTGTCAAGAGGGCTCGGTTGTCTATTACCAAGCATCGGCATGGTAACAAACTGTCGAACTCTCCCCATTGGCAACCAGCCCAGTCACTGGTTGTTTTTGATTGATTGATGATCAGTAGCTAATATTAGTCAAAATGGAGTCTCTCTCGCTACCTTGAGCGGTGCATCCCTAACAGCCTGTCAGGACTGAGAATGCATAAAAAAATTAAAATAATGACCAGGTGAGTTCCAAAGGGGATCACTCTATGGAAGGAGATGAATGCCAAAACGCTGGCAGGAACGAGCCTCCATAACAACTCACTGCTTGTCCAAGGACTATGAGCTGCGAGCGGCAGTCATCTCGCCTCGGACATAAAGCCATATCAGATCCTGTCCACCACTCTCCGACAGGTTGACAAAGCGGATGTTTCCGGGTTTTGAGGGATACAGTATTTTCAACCTGGGAACTCCGCTCAGGCATCTTTTTTTTACGCCTGCTACGTTAGGTTACCAGTCCACAGAGCTTTTTCTAAGAGCTGATTTGGAATCAGACCTTAGATTTATTAGCCGTGGCTCTGTCCTTAGTGATACTGGTCTCAGGCCTGCGATTAAACTTATTGGCTAGACATGGATGATAAAAGTGTAATATAAGCGTTCCGTTTTCTGCTATAATTAAGTAACCCCAGTCTGGCAGCTCATCAAAGCGGTATAGGGAAACAAAATTACAAAGTGTTTTTTTAAAATCTAAAATTCAAAATAAAAATGGTAATTTAAAAGTCTGATCTATATCGACAACCGACACAGTCTAACATAAGGCGAGAGCACGCTGGGTTAGAGCAGATCGTGGCCAATCACGATGGAATGGAGAAAATCATGACATCATAATGACCACTTCCTGGTTACAAGCAATGTCATCACAGTCTCGTGACCGTGTGCCAGGCTCCCAGCCTCCTCACAGCGTCTGGTGCGGTTCACTCGGGGGGGGGGTGGGGGGGTTAAAATAGAGATGGTAGAAAAATATATAGTCTTGATGAAATGTGTCTATTTATTCTCTTCATTATTGAATCGCAGCCATTACATGTAGTGTTAACACAGCAGTGTAGAGGGTTCAGGATAACTAGCGCTCTACTTACAAGAGAAGAACAACATGAGGACAAGGAGACGTCATTAACGCTCTTTCGTCTAGACACTTCAGGTTATTTCGTCTTACATTATTCATGGTTAACAATAATAATAATAATAGTTTAGTCTTTTCATTGGCATCATTAGGCAACACGTTTTTTTTGTCATATATATATATTTTTTTTTTAGTTACTCAACAATATCTTAGTTACGATGTAAACTCCACAGTACTTATAACTTACTGTATCCATCACACAGTAAAACATAACGTTTACAAGGCAAATGGCCACTTAAGCATAGATTGGTTCATGAGATAAAAATGAGAAGAAAAAGAAAAACACACACACCACAAAGAAAATGTCTAAATAAAATAAGAAACCGTTTGCATTGGGGGGTTTGTTCAAATTTGAAAAACAAAGCCAGGCTTGGGTTCGTTCGTTTTTTCTTCATTTACAAGTCAGGTGACCGTCAAAACTACTTCCAAAACCTCAATATAAACCATAGAGTTGGATCGAGGGCTCACTTGCCACAGAGCTGGTTTTTAGCACGGGCAGAGACATTGGTATGTGCCCTCTATTCAACTCTATGAGCTACAGGTACCTCCATATTAGCCCTGAACCCTCCATATTAGCCCCTGATATTGTCCCTATCCTCCCCAATAACACTACTGATATCGTCCCAATCCTCCCCAATAACACTACTGATATCGTCCCAATCCTCCCCTATCCAATAACACTACCGATATCACCCCCCCCAATAACACTACCGATATCACCCCCCCAATAACACTACAGATATCATCCCCCCCAATAACACTACCGATATCATCCCCCCCAATAACACTACTGATATCATCCCCCCCAATAACACTACTGATATCACCCCCATCATCCCCCCCTAATAACACTACTGATATCATCCCCCCCAATAACACTACTGATATCACCCCCATCATCCCCCCCTAATAACACTACTGATATCATCCCCCCCAATAACACTACTGATATCATCCCCCCCCCAATAACACTACTGATATCACCCCCCCCCCAATAACACTACTGATATCATCCCCCCCAATAACACTACTGATATCATCCCCCCCAATAACACTACTGATATCGTCCCAATCCTCCCCTACCCAATAACACTACCGATATCACCCCCCCCCCCAATAACACTACTGATATCATCCCCCCCAATAACACTATTGATATCCCCCCCCCAATAACACTACTGATATCATCCCCCCAATAACACTACTGATATCATCCCCATCATCCCCCCTAATAATACTACTGATATCAGCTCCTACACTGCCAGGATATAACAGTTCTGCCCCTCTCCCATAGAACCTTACCCTAGCACAATGACATCATCAAATTCTCTTTGTTAACAACATGGCTACCCAGATGCCTGGGGTGGGGTGGGGGGTGGGGGGTGGGGGGTGTGTGGGGTGTTGAATCTCATAACCTGTTCTGTTGGGTCTTCCTTAAAACAACGGTCTGAAGCTACAACAGAGGAAGACTAAATGCCCCAAATGGCACCCTATTCCCTACATAGTACACTACGTTTAACTTGAGTCCTATGGGGTAGTGCACTATATAGGTAACCAAGGGTACCATTTGGGACAGGGACAAAGACAGAATAAAAAGGGGGGGGGGGCATCACTGATATGATCCTTTCTCTCACAATGACATGATGTCTGACCAAACCCCCCCCCTTGGGGTTGCATCTATAGGGAGAGGGGGGGGGGGGGGGGGGGTCAATCTAGAGTCTAGACAGAGATGGTGTGTGACTACTATACTGTTGAGCTGGTTCGAACACTGGTCACCGGATACTGGATTTTTCAACCTAACTTCTGTTTCCCCTGGAGAGAAAACAAAACTGTGGGGACTCTGCTCAAGGTGTCTTTTTTTTAACGCCTGCTAGTTTAGGTTATTTCACTTGAACAAAACAGGAAGTCACCCTGATCCATATATTAACAGTAAATACATCCTCCAGTATTGTCTCAGAGGGCTGGGATATACAACAGACCACACCAGTGGGCCTGAACATACTGCTGGGTGGTGTGTGTGTGTGTGTGTGTGTGTAGCCAGAATACAGGTGACTAGCTGGTATAGGGGCTTATAAAGGCAAAGTGTGTGTGTGTGTAGTCTGAATACAGGTGACTAACTGGTATGGGGGCTTATAAAGGCGGTGTGTGTGTGTGTGTGTAGTCTGAATACAGGTGACTAACTGGTATGGGGGCTTATAAAGGCGGTGTGTGTGTGTGTGTGTGTGTGTGTGTGTGTGTGTGTGTGTGTGTAGTCTGAATACAGGTGACTAGCTGGTATGGGGGCTTATAAAGGCGGTGTGTGTGTGTGCGTGTGTGTGTGTGTCAGTATTTTGGCTGCTGCTACACTTTGACGTGTCTGTGTGATATTGGCATGTTGCTATGACAGCAAGTACGGCAGCTTACTTTGGCTTGGTGTTGAGCTGTTGAGCTGTCCTACCCAACACACACACACACACACACCTCTAATACTGTACTTGGAACACAAGAGAATATCCAGTTCACTACAGGAAGGAAACCGTTTTTTTGTTAAACTGCTGCAAATAGTCAAATCGTTTTTTTTTTTAAAGTGATGGTTCAGAAACTGATTAAAAAAAAGGGATTCCTCAGGATCTTTGGTCAAATATTATTCTGAAATGAACAAAATGAGAAAGTGCGCCCCCCCCCCATGTGCTCAGTTAAAATGTGAAATAATAAATGAAACGGTCAGACAGAATAACGGGTGTATTCTATACCTCACCCAGAGTGAAAACAAAAAGTATTCATAAAAGACAAAATACAAATCTAAAATACGCAAAACCCCATGATAGTTTACAGTACAAATGACAATATAGAACACATTAAAAAAAAACTGGGTATCCATCTTTAAAACAAACACACAGAACGCAGTTCAACTGGGCCATCTTCTGGTAACTGGTTTCTATGGTAACATCTGTTCTTGTCAATGAATGTTCTGTATGATGTCATGTTTCATGTGGAGCCCAGGAAGAGTAGCTGATGCTTCAGCAATATCTTGTAGGGATCCTAATAACATACAACAAAAAATATATACTTTATACCGTACCTGTCAAAAGTTTGGACACACCTACTCATTCAAGGATTTTTCTTTATTTTGACTATTTCCTACATTGTAGAATAATAGTGAAGACATCAAAACTATGAAATAAAACATATGGAATCATGTAGTAACCAGAAAAGTGTTAAACAAATCAAAATATATTTTATATTTGAGATTCTTCAAAGTAGCCACCCTTTGCCTTGATGACAGCTTTGCACGCTTGGCATTCTCTCAACCAGCTTCATGAGGTAGTCACCTGGAATGCATTTCAATTAACTGGTGTGCCTTGTTAAAAGATCATTTGTGAAATTTCTTTCCTTCTTAATGTGTTTGAGCCAATCAGTTGTGTTGTGACAAGGTAGGAGTGGTATACAGAAGATAAACCTATTTGATAAAAGACCAAGTCCATATTATGGCAAGAACAGCTCAAATATGCAAAGAGAAACGACAGTCCATAATTTCTTTAAGACATGAAGGTCAGTCAATACAGAAAATGTTCAAGAACTTTTAAAGTTTCTTCAAGTGCAGTCGCAAAAACCATCAAGTGCTATGATGAGTAAGTTCATTAGAGTTACCAGCCTCAGAAATTGCAGCCCAAATAAATGCTTCACAGAGTTCAAGTAAAAGACACATCCTAACATCAACTGTTCAGAGGAGACTGCGCGAATCAGGCCTTTATGGTCAAATTGCTGCAAAGAAACCACTACTAAAGGACACCAATAAGGAGACTTGTTTGGGCCAAGAAACGTGAGCAATGGACATTAGACCGGTGGAAATCTGTCCTTTGGTCTGATGAGTCCAAATGTTAGATTTTTAGTCCCAACCGCCATGTCTTTGTGAGAAGCAGAGTAGGTGAACGGATGATATCAGCATGTGTGGTTCCCACTGGGAAGCAAGGAGGAGGAGGTGTGATGGTGCTTTGCTGGTGACACTGTCTGTGATTTATTTAGAATTCAAGGCACATTTAACCAGCATGGCTTCCACATCATTCTGCAGAGATACACCATCCCATCTGGTTTGTGTTTAGTGGGACTATCATTTTTTTTCCCAACAGGACAATGATCCAACACACCTCCAGGCTGTGCAAGGGCTATTTCACTAATATGGAGAGTGATGAGTACTGCATCAGATGACCTGGCCTCCAAAATCACCCGACCTAAACACAATTGAGATGGTTTGGGATGAGTTGGACTGCAGAGTGAAGAAAGTACTCAGCATATGTGGGAACTCCTTCAAGACTGTTGGAAAAGCATTCCAGGTGAAGCTGGTTGAGAGAATGCCAAGAGTGTGCAATGCTGTCATCTAGGCAAAGGGTGGCTACTTTGAAGAATCTCAAATACATGTTGATTTGTTTAACACTTTTCTGGTTACTACATGATTCCATAATGTGTTATTTCATAGTTTTGATGTCTTCACTATTATTGTACAATGTAGAAAATAATAAAAATAAAGAAAAGGCCTTGAATTAGTAGGCGTGTCCAAACTTTTGACTGGTACTGTACATTTGGAAAAAACAGAAATGTTTTGCAATCCCAGCACCCTGGGAGGGTTTTATGGTCGCCGTGGCAACAAGACCTACCTTCCTGTTTAGCATGTAAGGGCGGTAAAAAGGTATAGATAGGCCATGAAGGGGTCAGAGTGGTTTGGTTGAATAACACACATCTTTTGTTTTAAAGCTAAAGCATATTGTAGAAAATATATATATATTTTGGGCATTAAGGATAGCTACTGAACCGACTACACTGTTGTCTCCTACTGCAGGCAGCCGCTATTAACGCAATGAAAGATATATTGATATATATATATATATAAAGATAAAATATTATTTTAACTGTGTTAACTAGTGATGACCGAAACATTGTGTTGACTGCATTTGTCTTTTCATATTATTGCCTGTAAAACAGTAGAATCCTAGTGTCTTAACGCGACTGTCCGTAATATGCATCTGTACAGCAGGTTGTTTTATAAGATTGAACATATTAGTTTTTCTTTATGCAAAAAAATAAAAAAATAAAAACAAGATTTCTTCAGCATAGAAGTCAACAAGTCTCTTGACCAGAACCCATGTGATCCAACCCTCTTCAGGACTAGAACCCAGGCAGCGTGTGATCTTAACCCTCTTCAGGACTAGAACCCAGGCAGCGTGTGATCTTAACCCTCTTCAGGACTAGAACCCAGGCAGCGTGTGATCTTAACCCTCTTCAGGACTAGAACCCAGGCAGCGTGTGATCTAACCCTCTTCAGGACCAGAACCCAGGCAGCGTGTGATCTAACCCTCTTCAGGACCAGAACCCAGGCAGCGTGTGATCTAACCCTCTTCAGGACCAGAACCCAGGCAGCGTGTGATCTAACCCTCTTCAGGACCAGAACCCAGGCAGCGTGTGATCTTAACCCTCTTCAGGACTAGAACCCAGGCAGCGTGTGATCTTAACCCTCTTCAGGACTAGAACCCAGGCAGCGTGTGATCTTAACCCTCTTCAGGACTAGAACCCAGGCAGCGTGTGATCTAACCCTCTTCAGGACCAGAACCCAGGCGTGTAATCTAACTCTTTCCTTCTCCCCTCTAGACAGTTTAATTAACCGCCCCATTCGTTGCATCTCCTCTTTCTTTTACCATCCCCTCTCCCTCCATCTCGTCTTTTCTCCCTCTCTCCTCGCTTCCTCAGACGTAAGGGAGGATGCCATAGACGAACAGGGCCATGACCGCGGCGCTGAACAGCCCCGCCACTGGCACCGTGACGAACCACGCCAGGAAGATGTTACGGAACAACCGCCAATCAACCGCCTTCTTGGAGCGGATCCAGCCAACCGCTACCACCGAGCCCACCTGGTCACCATGGAGGGGGGAGGGGGGAGGGGGGAGAACAAAATTAACCGCAGCACAGAATGTATTACATATATATATATTTATATGAGTTCAGCCAGTGGTCCTGGTCCACCAAACCTGGTCCAGGAGAAGACTGTGCAGCCCTGAACAACTAACTGCTCAAGACCTGACCTGAGAGTCAGGTGCGTTAGTTAATGCAGGGATGGAACAAAAGCCTGCTGCGAGCCTAAAAGCACCAGTGTTGGTTGGTGACAGACCACTAACGTGAAATCTCCTAGGTTAGTAGTGACAGTTGATTTTACCACTTCTATTTGTAGGTTTCTTCATATCAGTCTGTTGAAGACTGAAGTTACCCATTTTAGTTTCTGATTTCACCACCCCAAAATGGAATCCACCCAAAATGGAATCCACCCAAAATGGAATCCACCCAAAATGGAATCCACCCAAAATAGAATCCACCCAAAATGGAATCCACCCAAAATGGAATCCACCCAAAATGGAATCCACCCAAAATGGAAGAATCCACCCAAAATGGAAGAATCCACCCAAAATGGAATCCACCCAAAATGGAATCCACCCAAAATGGAATCCACCCAAAATGGAATCCACCCAAAATGGAATCCACCCAAAATGGAATCCACCCAAAATGGAATCCACCCAAATCAATAAATATCTGAATGTGTGTGTGATTGTGCATGTTTCCTTCAGTGCATACTTATGGAATGTTCAGGTTTCCACAACAGCACATTTCTGATCTCATATATTTACATGAAATACTTTATGATCAAACTTACAATAAAAACAACTCGAGGTCTGTAATTCCCAGTGGAATTAGTGTGCTGGATTATGTGATTTACATGTACAGTGACACATCCAAGCATGCTCCATATGTGTGGCGGAAGGGCGGGACAGAGTGTGTGTGTGTGTGTTAGGCCCTCTATGGGGAAGTACTGAGAGCAGAGAGGACTGGTCTTATACGACCAGTGTAACCCGAGGTAGCAGCCCTGTGACGCAAAGAGTGGCAGTCTAAATCGGTTGTGTGTGTGTGTGTGTGTGTGTGTGTAGCAGTCTAAATCTGGACTGGGTCAGGAGGGACTGCCCATGTTTCACAGCCCAATTCCAATCCTTTTCCCAATTATTGAAAAAAAAAAAAAATATATATATATCTGATCCGATGAACAGAATTTGGCTGCCTCTGTAAAAAGCAACCAGAGAATCTGTGTGGCCGTGAGCAACTTAGTCGGAATCTAGCTAACTCAGCGTTGTGAGAATGGGCGCGTTCCAGACAGATTACATTTGCAGCCGCACTACGACCATTAACCAATGGTTGCATGATGTCATCAACTGCACAGTCTGGCATCGAATGGCTGTATCATATGATATGGTAAGCCGATAGGTTAAACCCCTTATCCAGGCGTTGAGATCTGGTAGACGACCGGCACTGTAGTCGGTCTGAAACGCGGATATTATATGACGCTGACGGGAATTGAGCTTGCGAACTAGTCACTGCACATCATCATAGCAGTTATTTTTAACAGGGGTTAGGGAGTTATCTCAGACATGTATTAGTTTAATAACGGAAGTAGGGAATTTCTCGTTATTGAACTGGGTTCAAACTGAATGGTCCCCCCCCCCCCCCCCAAAACCTGCAATCTTTTCTATACTCACACACTACACAGGTCTTGGTAGAGGCCACCTTGGTGACATCAGGGTCGTGGTCATTAGGATGCAAACAGAACAAAACTACAATTATACTTATTGGATTTGTGCAGTAAGAAAAGCTAGTTTTCCATTTCCGTTTCAAAATGTTTTTTTTTTTTTCCTACGGTGTGCCCTAATGAATATGACCCCGATCGTGAGTTTAGACGAGAGCAACCTCTGATTAATTGGTCAGTGGTCTTTAACAAATCAACCAATCACCAGAGAGACAATACGGACATCACAATCATACGACAGACATAGCTAGCTATTAGCATGTTAAAGAGAGTTAAGGCCTACTGCTACCAAGGGAGTGGAGGAGAGAAATCAGGAGAAATGGTTTAGCATCAGGTTGATTTTAGTGAATTTAGCTTTTTTTATTATTTTTTTTAAATCAATTGAAAATACAGTTTTGTTTCTTGAGCATTTTCCCCCAGCTGATGACATATGTACCTAAAGGAATGGCCTGACTTGGCCAAGTCCGTTGCTGAAATATTGCTCAATGAAACAGTTGAGTCAGAGCTCTAGCGTGTACAGTAGCCAGCAGATGCGACCCGTATGCGTACAGCGGCACTAGTAACAGTTGGGATAATGAGGTCATTCGGAGATCAAAGCATTCCTCATCCCTGGATTGACGTACGTTTTCCCTGAGCCATATCTCGTGCCGTCTTCTCCTCAGGGTCTTCATCTACAAAGGAAGTCCGTTTGACCCCAGCGCGGCAGTCAGGAAGTCCGTTTGACCCCAGCGCGGCAGTCAGGAAGTCTGTTTGACCCCAGCGGGGCAGTCAGGAAGTCCGTTTGACCCCAGCGCGGCAGTCAGGAAGTCCATTTGACCCCAGCGCGGCAGTCAGGAAGTCCGTTTGACCCCAGCGTGGCAGTCAGGAAGTCCGTTTGACCCCAGCGCGGCAGTCAGGAAGTCTGTTTGACCCCAGCGCGGCAGTCAGGAAGTCCGTTTGACCCCAGCGCGGCAGTCAGGAAGTCCGTTTGACCCCAGCGCGGCAGTCAGGAAGTCCGTTTGACCCCAGCGGGGCAGTCAGGAAGTCCGTTTGACCCCAGCGCGGCAGTCAGGAAGTCCGTTTGACCCCAGCGCGGCAGTCAGGAAGTCCGTTTGACCCCAGCGCGGCAGTCAGGAAGTCCGTTTGACCCCAGCGCGGCAGTCAGGAAGTCCGTTTGACCTCAGCGCGGCAGTCAGGAAGTCCGTTTGACCCCAGCGCGGCAGTCAGGAAGTCCGTTTGACCCTAAAGCGGCAGTCAAGAAGTCCGTTTGACCCTAGCGCGGCAGTCAGGAAGTCCGTTTGACCCTAGCGGGGCAGTCAGGAAGTCCGTTTGACCCTAGCGGGGCAGTCAGGAAGTCCGTTTGACCCTAGCGCGGCAGTCAGGAAGTGAGTTGGATCTGCTGGCTAGAGTGTGCAACTACACTCTTTTCTCAATATGTTCCAAATGGCACCCTATTCCCTTCATAGAGCCTTCTGGGGCCCCCGGTTAAATGTAGTGCACTATATAGGGGATAGGATACCATTTGGGACACAATCCCGAGTCACCACTGAATAGCACAAGACTGGAGTGGCTAATTAAATGAGAGGAGTGGTGTTATGATTGGTCTGCCTGGCGCGTTTCATTCATTCAGGAACTAAGATTTCACTAAAATGTTGCATTAGGTAACGTCATTACTTAACACAATCCCACTGAGCTACACAATGCTGTTTCAGACACCTTGGGATGATTTAAAACATGTCAATATCAGGTAGGTGAGTGAACTCTGCTAACTATTACATGGATGGATATTCGCGACTTCTGCCAGGCGTTGTGTGTGATGGTAAGAATTAAGTAATCTCATTGGAGCCCTCAGACCTTAACCAATCACAGCTGGAGGAAAAGTGCACAAGGGGTCAAAGCCGCAACTCGGAGAGTTGTGATTGGCTCAGATTCAGTCTAGTGAAGCTGATGGGAGGAGCTACACGGCTTCACTAACCAACCAGCACGCCAATACCTTGCAGTGGGTGGAGCTTATTGGGATGCCCACATTAGAAGCAACAAGCACTGACAGAGCACTCATTACTTCAACGCAAAAACCACTGAATAGATGGAATAGAGGGAGAGAGAGAGACAGAGAGAGACAGAGAGAGAGAGAGAGAGAGAGAGAGAGAGAGAGATGGAGGGGTACAAAAACACAGAGAAGAGAAGTGAGACAAGGAGGAGTTGTAAGATTGCAGGAGCGAGGCAGCCCAGCCTTTTGAGACGTTCAGCAAACAGCACACCTGTGGGAACAAACACACCACACCTACACACCACACCTATACACCTGCCAGGTCGCAGTTGTAAATGAGAACATGTTCTCAACTGTGGCCTACCTGGTGAAATAAAAGGTGAAATAAAATCCACACCACACCAACATGCCATGTGAGTGTAAGGGTGAGATGTGGCTGGTAGGCGGTCCACCAGCCTGGGTCGTACCTTGCAGTGTGTGGTACTGACTGGGATTCCGATATTGGAAGCAAACACAACAGTGAGCGCTGAAGCCAGCTCTATAGTGAATCCACTGTGAAGAGGAGAGAGGGGGGTAGAGAGACATCCTTAACCGTCAGTGTCCTGCCTTTCTACAGAATCAAAAACACACAGGAGGCCTTCACAGGCACTCACGCACACAGGCCTTCACAGAAGTCATATCCCCCTCACTCGCTCACACACACAGACAGGCTTTCACACAAGTCACACACGGAAGCACACACACACACTCACAGGCCTTCACAGAAGTCATATCTCCCTCACTCGCTCACACACACAGTCAGACGCACACACAGACAGGCTTTCACACAAGTCACACACAGAAGCACACACACAGGCTTTCACATAAGACAGACAGACAGGCAGACAGACGTTCACATAAGACAGACAGACAGGCTTTCACATAAGACAGACAGGCTTTCACATAAGACAGACAGACAGGCTTTCACATAAGACAGACAGACAGACTTTCACATAAGACAGACAGACAGGCTTTCACATAAGACAGACAGACAGGCAGACAGACGTTCACATAAGACAGACAGACAGGCTTTCACATAAGACAGACAGGCTTTCACATAAGACAGACAGACAGGCTTTCACATAAGACAGACAGACAGACTTTCACATAAGACAGACAGACAGGCTTTCACATAAGACAGACAGACAGATTTTCACATATGACAGACAGACAGGCGTTCACATAAGACTGACACAGTGACTATTGCTGAGTGATTAACTGACTTCGATTCCGTTACTTGAATTTCATTTAGTTCCGTTTTTTTTGTGTGAACCAAACGCGCGGTTTCTCTAGAAGGAAATAAAATTATTCACAACAGAAATCAAGTCAAAATCTACGTGGGATGCTGGGCTGAAGGGAGTTGGAGTTTTCATTAAGCAAAGATTCAACCTAGTTCAGTGCAGAAACGTGATAATTAACTACAATGACCATAATCCATTGCGCTAGTTTTTCAGTCTCTGATAGAGAGGGATCTGAGAGGAAGCTTTCACTCTCACCAAAAATCTGTCAAATGGGTATCGATGGGTTTCAATGCGTTCCTATGGGTTTATTTTGGACCTACGTTTGTCGCCTGCCTTCGCGCCAATGACTCCCCATCGTTAGGACGGAGACATGAGCATCTCCTCATTATATACAGATCTCTGGAAGGATACACTTTTATGCCTGCTACGTTAGAATAGATACACACACAGACCGCATGAGAGATAAACCTACACAACGACGAGAGGGACAGAGACTGTTTGTGAAAGTGCGCCTTATCTACTCTGAAGAACTAGAATAATGATTTCCTCAGACAGCTCTGCAGAATACTTAGGCAGGCTAGCCTAGCTAAATAGCATGACTACAGACAGTACCGTATGGGCAGCACAGAGATATCCTTAGATGGTCTGGCTGGCTGGCTGGCCGATACTGCCTGAGCAGAGATGATGACTTTAAGGAGAGCACAGAGAACCTAGATGATCTGGCTGGCTGATAATGCCTGAGCAGAGATGATGACTTTAAGGAGAGCACAGAGATAACCTAGATGATCTGGCTGGCTGATACTGCCTGAGCAGAGATGATGACTTTAAGGAGAGCATAGAGATAACCTAGATGATCTGGCTGGCTGGCTGATACTGCCTGAGCAGAGATGATGACTTTAAGGAGAGCACAGAGATAACCTAGATGATCTGGCTGGCTGATACTGCCTGAGCAGAGATGATGACTTTAAGGAGAGCACAGAGATAACCTAGATGATCTGGCTGGCAGATACTGCCTGATCAGAGATGATGACTTTAAGGAGAGCACAGAGATAACCTAGATGATCTGGCTGGCTGATATTGCCTGAGCAGAGATGATGACTTTAAGGAATGAACATGAATAAAGTCATGACATAAAAACTAAGTAACATACACAACTGAAATATTATTTCATAGTCATTTCCTGTTTCTCTATTGATGTCTACCCAATGTGGACCTGACAGAGACAATGGAACATTTTCAATGTTCTGGTAATTGAATGTTCACTATTTTTGCCTGTGGAATTTCCATTATAAAGATACATTTCATTATGCATTTAATGTAAATAATGATATTCAAACTGAAATGGAAAACTGTTTTTTTTTAGAAACGCCTTCAAAAAGCAGTAATCTTTCAGCACACCATAACATAACCTTTAACCTTTTAACAACAACCTTACAATTACAACTTCCACTTCAGGGAGTCATGTGACACGCACAGAACATGTCTACATGTAACATGAGTGTGTGTGTGTGTGTGTGTGTGTGGGGGGGTCCTGATAGACTGGATATAGCACGTAAGTGTGTCTGTAGGGGGGTGACACGGGGGGGGGGGGGGGGGGGGGGGGGGGGGGGGGGGGGGGGGGGGGGGGGGGGGCGAAGACGACACACTAGGTGCTCAAACGACTGACTCACTGCTTAAACAAATTTAACACACACACCAAAAAACACACACACCAAAACACACACATCAAAGCACACCCCCCCCTCCAAAAGAGAGGAGACAGGAAGATGCATGGTAATGGCCACTAGAGGAAGGAGAGTCTTTAGAGCGATAGAGAACCACAGCTAATTGTCCTTTATCCCCAGCAGACAGGCTGGCGGCTGATGGCGGCAGACGGGTGTGAGAACAGGGAAGGAGGAGAGGGGGAAGGAAGGACACAAGGAGAGATGGCAAGAGAGCAACAGAGAACAGGCAGTCTTTGTGAAAGATAATTTGTTCATAACTGACTTGCCTAGTGAAATAAAGAGCGAGAGAGCGAGAGCTGGCTAGAGAGGGGAGCGAGAGATGGCTAGAGAGGGGAGAGAGAGATGGCTAGAGAGGGAGAGAGAGATGGCTAGAGAGGGAGAGAGAGATGGCTAGAGAGGGGAGACAGAGGGGGGGAGAGATGGCTAGAGGGGAGAGAGGGGGGGGGGATGGCTAGAGGGGGGAGAGAGAGATGCCTAGAGAGGGGAGAGAGATGGCGAGAGAGGGGAGAGAGATGGCGAGAGAGGGGAGAGAGATGGCTAGAGAGGGGAGAGAGATGGCGAGAGAGGGGAGAGAGATGGCTAGAGAGGGGAGAGAGATGGCTAGAGAGGGGAGAGAGATGGCTAGAGAGGGGAGAGAGATGGCTAGAGAGGGGAGAGAGATGGCTAGAGAGGGGAGAGAGATGGCTAGAGAGGGGAGAGAGATGGCTAGAGAGGGGAGAGAGATGGCTAGAGGGGGGAGAGAGATGGCTAGAGGGGAGAGAGAGATGGCTAGAGGGGAGAGAGAGATGGCTAGAGGGGAGAGAGAGATGGCTAGAGGGGAGAGAGATGGCTAGAGGGGAGAGAGAGATGGCTAGAGGGGAGAGAGAGATGGCTAGAGAGGGGAGAGAGAGATGGCTAGAGAGGGGAGAGAGAGATGGCTAGAGAGGGGAGAGAGATGGCTAGAGAGGGGAGAGAGAGATGCTAGAGAGGGGAGAGAGAGATGGCTAGAGGGGAGAGAGAGATGACTAGAGGGGAGAGAGAGATGGCTAGAGGGGAGAGAGAGATGGCTAGAGGGGAGAGAGAGATGGCTAGAGAGGGGAGAGAGAGATGGCTAGAGGGGAGAGAGAGATGACTAGAGGGGAGAGAGAGATGACTAGAGGGGAGAGAGAGATGGCTAGAGGGGAGAGAGAGATGGCTAGAGGGGAGAGAGAGATGGCTAGAGGGGGGAGAGAGAGATGGCTAGAGAGGGGAGAGGGAGAATGAACTCATTGTGCAAAAGTGAAGAGAAGAGAAGCAGACAGAAATAAGAGCGATAGAGGGAGAGAGCGAGTGAGAAAAAGAGGGGGTAGTGATCGCAAGGGATAAAGAAGGAGAAAGTCTGGCTGGCATCCCTCGGCGGACTAGAGGCCAGACTCCCACTGCGGTGTTCCCTTTCCCAGAATGCAACACCATTGGCCCACTTCCTGCAGCTCTGTGATGTTCTTGCCAGGCCACCCCATCCTGTTTGATCTGCGAGGACCAGGGCACATTCTATACTCTACTAATTAGTGAGGAGAAAAGAAGAGAGAGATATAGGGGGGCAGGGAGGTTAGAGAGAGAGAGAGAGAGAGAGAGAGAGAGAGAGAGAGAGGGGGGAGACAGAGAGAGAGAAAGGAGACAGAGAGCGAGAAAGGGAGATGGCGAGGGAGCAAGCGAGACAGGAAGAGAAAGAGAGATGGAGGACTAAGGCTGCTGAGCTCTCTGTTCTTTCAGGGATTTACACAAAGGGTTGGATCAGTTTGGCCTCCCTCTACTAGATGGATCCATGTGTGTCCGTCTGTGGGTCAAAGTGAGGTTAACATGAGCCCTGCTCTGCTGGGTTGACAAGGAAGAGACACACTTGTTTACTGACGACTACAGAGAATCCTGAAGCAGGTTCTAGTGAGGTGGGTAGGGTTCTAAAAAGCAGGTTCTAGTGAGGTGGGTAGGGTTCTAAAAAGCAGCATTCTAGTGTGGTGGGTAGGGTTCTAAAAAGCAGCGTTCTAGTGAGGTGGGTAGGGTTCTAAAAAGCAGCGTTCTAGTGAGGTGGGTAGGGTTCTAAAAAGCAGGTTCTAGTGAGGTGGGTAGGGTTCTAAAAAGCAGCGTTCTAGTGAGGTGGGTAGGGTTCTAAAAAGCAGGTTCTAGTGAGGTGGGTAGGGTTCTAAAAAGCAGCATTCTAGTGTGGTGGGTAGGGTTCTAAAAAGCAGCGTTCTAGTGAGGTGGGTAGGGTTCTAAAAAGCAGCGTTTTAGTGTGGTGGGTAGGGTTCTAAAAAGCAGCGTTCTAGTGAGGTGGGTAGGGTTCTAAAAAGCAGGTTCTAGTGAGGTGGGTAGGGTTCTAAAAAGCAGCGTTTTAGTGTGGTGGGTAGGGTTCTAAGAATGGTGAGGGGGAATAGTGCAGTCTCAAGGTTCTAAGAAGCAGAACTAGGATCAATCCCCCCAGTAGGGTTCTATTGAGGATGTAGAACAGGGATGGGCAACGCCCCCTTTTTGTAGGCACCCGCAGACCAATCCCCCCCCCCCCCCCCCCCCCCCCCCCCCCCCCCCCCCCCCCCCCCCCCCCCCCCCCCCCCCCCCCCCCCCCCCCCCCCCCCCGACTAGGGAACTCAGTCTCAACTTACTGTTCAAAGTTAGAATAATAGAAATACACAAGGCACAATTTGGTCATTTGGTTGTGCATCAGCGGTCACTCAATCAGTCCATGTCAGATAAAATGCTTTAGATTGGTGAATGAGTCTAGCAGACAGCTATCTAAACTTGTAGTAATCACGGTCCAATTACCAACCAGGACGGGGCCCATTGATCCTCAGTTATCATGTTAAATAGGATGTGGGTACACGAGCCACTGCGGCCTACCACGATGAGTTTCATTTCCTCTGTGACCCCAAACCCCCCCCCTATCAAAGTTGCCCATCCATGATCTAGATTCCAGAGGGTTCTAGAGTAGAGGGGTTCTATAGTGAGGATCAGGACAATAGAGTAGAGAAGGGTTGAGGACTGGGTTCCTAGCAGTGGTTCTACAGCGGTGTTTGGTTGGTTCAGTTCAGAAGACAAAGGGTTCACGCAGACTCATCAGGCAGTCAGACAGGCAGTCAGACAGGCAAGCAGTCAGACAGGCAGTCAGACAGGCAAGCAGTCAGACAGGCAGTCAGACAAGCAGTCAGACAGGCAGGCAGTCAGACAGGCAGACAGACAGGCAGGCAGTCAGACAGGCAGGCAGTCAGACAGGCAGGCAGTCAGACAGGCAGTCAGACAGGCAAGCAGTCAGACAGGCAAGCAGTCAGACAGGCAGTCAGACAGGCAAGCAGTCAGACAGGCAGTCAGACAAGCAGTCAGACAGGCAGGCAGTCAGACAGGCAGACAGACAGACAGACAGACAGACAGGCAGACAGACAGGCAGGCAGTCAGACAGGCAGTCAGACAGGCAGGCAGTCAGACAGGCAAGCAGTCAGACAGGCAGTCAGACAGGCAGGCAGACAGACAGACAGACAGGCAGACAGGCAGACAGACAGACAGACAGACAGACAGGCAGACAGGCAGGCAGTCAGACAGGCAGGCAGTCAGTCAGACAGGCAGGCAGGCAGGCAAGCAGTCAGACAGGCAAGCAGTCAGACAGGCAGTCAGACAGGCAAGCAGTCAGGCAGTCAGACAGGCAAGCAGTCAGACAGGCAGTCAGACAAGCAGTCAGACAAGCAGTCACAGGCAGTCAGACAGGCAGTCAGACAAGCAGTCACAGGCAGTCAGGCAAGCAGTCAGACAGGCAAGCAGTCAGACAGGCAGTCAAACAGACAGGCAGACAGACAGGCAGACAGACAGGCAGACAAAGTGTATGAAGAGGAAGTCTATGAGTTTGTTTGTGCATTCCACTCTACATGCATGAGTCTATCAATCTGAAACACCAAGTCCACTATGCCAGTATGTGTATGCATTGACATATCTGGGATTTCATATAGGCTACATACAGGTAACTGCCAATATAAAGGAAACCTCACCATAAAGTGTCTTAATAGGGCGATGGGCCACTACGACCCAACAACTTCAATGAGCTTTGGGCACAGATTCCACAGGTGTCTGCAACTCTATTGGAGGGATGAGACACCATTCTTCCACGAGAAACTCCATAATTTGGTGATTTGTTGATGTTGGTAGAAAACACATTTTGTTACATTAAAGGCGTATTCTAAAATGTATAAAAATGGTTGTTCCGCATCAATCATTACCCTATAATGACATCACAATACCCCATAATGACATCACAATACCCCATAATGACATCACAACACCCCATAATGACATCACAATACCCCATAATGACAAAGCAGAAACATATGTAAAGAATTTTTGGGCAAATTTCTATTAAAAGAAATTACTGAAATATCACATTTACAGTGCCTTGCGAAAGTATTCAGCCCCCTTGAACTTTGCGACCTTTTGCCACATTTCAGGCTTCAAACAAAGATATAAAACTGTATTTTTTTGTGAAGAATCAACAACAAGTGGGACACAATCATGAAGTGGAACGACATTTATTGGATATTTCAAACTTTTTTAACAAATCAAAAACTGAAAAATTGGGCGTGCAAAATTATTCAGCCCCTTTACTTTCAGTGCAGCAAACTCTCTCCAGAAGTTCAGTGAGGATCTCTGAATGATCCAATGTTGACCTAAATGACTAATGATGATAAATACAATCCACCTGTGTGTAATAAAGTCTCCGTATAAATGCACCTGCACTGTGATAGTCTCAGAGGTCCGTTAAAAGCGCAGAGAGCATCATGAAGAACAAGGAACACACCAGGCAGGTCCGAGATACTGTTGTGAAGAAGTTTAAAGCCGGATTTGGATACAAAAAGATTTCCCAAGCTTTAAACATCCCAAGGAGCACTGTGCAAGCGATAATATTGAAATGGAAGGAGTATCAGATCACTGCAAATCTACCAAGACCTGGCCGTCCCTCTAAACTTTCAGCTCATACAAGGAGAAGACTGATCAGAGATGCAGCCAAGAGGCCCATGATCACTCTGGATGAACTGCAGAGATCTACAGCTGAGGTGGGAGACTCTGTCCATAGGACAACAATCAGTCGTATATTGCACAAATCTGGCCTTTATGGAAGAGTGGCAAGAAGAAAGCCATTTCTTAAAGATATCCATAAAAAGTGTCGTTTAAAGTTTGCCACAAGCCACCTGGGAGACACACCAAACATGTGGAAGAAGGTGCTCTGGTCAGATGAAACCAAAATGGAACTTTTTGGCTACAATGCAAGACGTTATGTTTGGCGTAAAAGCAACACAGCTGAACACACCATCCCCACTGTCAAACATGGTGGTGGCAGCATCATGGTTTGGGCCTGCTTTTCTTCAGCAGGGACAGGGAAGATGGTTCAAATTGATGGGAAGATGGATAGAGCCAAATACAGGACAATTCTGGAAGAAAACCTGATGGAGTCTGCAAAAGACCTGAGACTGGGACGGAGATTTGTCTTCCAACAAGACAATGATCCAAAACATAAAGCAAAATCTACAATGGAATGGTTCAAAAATAAACATATCCAGGTGTTAGAATGGCCAAGTCAAAGTCCAGACCTGAATCCAATCGAGAATCTGTGGAAAGAACTGAAAACTGCTGTTCACAAATGCTCTCCATCCAACCTCACTGAGCTCGAGCTGTTTTGCAAGGAGGAATGGGAAATAATTTCAGTCTCTCGATGTGCAAAACTGATAGAGACATACCCCAAGCGACTTACAGCTGTAATCACAGCAAAAGGTGGCGCTACAAAGTATTAACTTAAGGGGGCTGAATAATTTTGCATGCCCAATCTTTAAAAAAGTTTGAAATATCCAATAAATTTCGTTCCACTTCATGATTGTGTACCACTTGTTGTTGATTCTTCACAAAAAAATACAGTTTTATATCTTTATGTTTGAAGCCTGAATTGTGGCAAAAGGTCGCAAAGTTCAAGGGGGCCGAATACTTTCGCAAGGCACTGTACATTAGTATTGAGAACCTTTACTCAGTACTTTGTTGAAGCACCTTTGGCAGCGATTACAGCCTCGAGTCTTCTTGGGTATAACGCTACAAGCTTGACACACATTTATTTGGGAAGTTTCTCCCATTCTTCTTTGCAGATCCTCTCAAACGCAGTCGGGTTGGATGAGGAGCGTCCCTGCACAGCTATTTTCAGGTCTCTCCAGAGATGTTCGATCAGGTTCATGTCCAGGCTCTGGCTGGGCCACTCATGGACATTGAGACTTGCCCCAAAGCCACTCCTGCATTGTCTTGGCTGTGTGCTTTGGGTCTTTGTCCTGTTGGAAGGTGAACCCCCAGGCTGAGGTTCTGAGTGCTCTGGAGCAGGTTTTCATCAAGGATCTCTCTTGTACTTTTCTCCATTAATCTTTCCCTCGATCCTAACTAGTCTCCCAGTTCCTGAAAAACATCCCCACAGCATGATGCTGCCACCACCATGCTTCACCGTAGAGATGGTGCAAGGTTTCCTCCAGACGTGACGCTTGGCATTCAGGCCAAAGAGTTCAATCTTGGTTTCATCAGACCAGAGAATAATGTCCTTTAGATGCCTTTTGGCAAACTCCAAGCGGGCTGTCGTACCTTTTTACTGAAGAGTGGCTTCCATCTGGCCACTCTACCATAAAGCCCTGATTGGTGGAGTGCTGCCTAGATGGTTGTCCTTCTGGAAGGTTCTCCCATCTCCACAGTGGAGCTCTGGAGCTCATTCCGAGTGATCATTGGGTTTTTGGTCACATTCCTGACCAAGGCTTTTCACCCTCGATTGCTCAGTTTGGCCGGGCCAAACTATGCCAGATTCTAGGTAGAATCTTGGTGGTTCCAAACTTCTCCCATTTAAGAATGATGGAGGCCACTGTGTTCTTGGGGACCTTTAATGCTGCAAAAATGTTTTGGCACCCTTCCCCAGATCTGTGCCTCGAAACAATCCTGTCTCGGGGCTCTAAGGACAATTCCTTCAACCTCATGGCTTGGATTTTGCTCTCACATGCACTATCAATTGTGGGACCTTACATAGACAGGTGTGTGCCTTTCCAAATCATGTCCAATCAATTGAATTTACCACAGGTGGACTCCACTCAAAGTTGTAGAAACATCTCAAGGATGATCAATGGAAACAGGATGCACCTGAGCTCAATTAAGAGTCTCATAGCAAAGGTTCTGAATATTTATGTAAATAAGGTATTTCTGATTTTTAATACATTTGCAAGAATTTCAATAAAACTGTTTTTGCTTTGTCACTGTGTGATATATATTGATGATATATATATATTTTTAATCCATTTTTAGAACAAAGCTGTAACGTAACAAAATGTGGAAAAAATTAAGGGGTCTGAATACTTTCTGAATGCACCTTGTATCCCTCATTTACTTTATTTTGGCTGTTACCTATACGTGTGTCTGTCATCCCACCTACCCATCCTCCCAGTCAGTCACATGCAGCCCTCCCTCCTCTCTCTCACCTGGAAGGTGTGATGGGGGTGAGGTCCTTGCCCATGGTCTGGATCATTGAGCCCTCCCTCCCTCCCTCCCTTCCCCACCCCTCCCCACTCCTCTCTCACCTGGAAGGTGTGATGGGGGTGAGGTCCTTGCCCATGGTCTGGATCACCCGGCGCCCCCAAACCCAGAGGCCGCAGCAGATGCCAACTCCCCCGTAGAACAGCAACCAGATGGGGGTGGCGGCGTCCTGCATCACCCCGCCTTGGTCATAGATCATCCACAGCGCCACCAACGGGCCGATGGCGTTACTGTAGGGGGGGGGGGGGGGGGGGGGGTGTAGTTGTGTAAATAACATGCTGAACGCTAGCTGAATGTTCACCATTGTTCCTGTTCCCAAGGTAACTGAACTACACTGAACAAAAATATAAATGCAACATATAAAGTGTTTGGTCTCATGTTTCATGAGCTGAAATTAAAGATCCCAGAAATGTTCCATACGCAACAAAAACAGCTTATTTCTCTAAAATATTGTGCACAACACAATGCCACAGATGTCTCAAGTTGAGGGAGCCTACAATTGGCATGCTGACTACAGGAATGTTGCTGTTGCACCCGTTGCTGACAGGTGTATAAAATTGAGCACACAGCCATGCAATCTCCATAGACAAAAACATAAAAATGGTCACGTTGCACCACAGACTGTCCAGGAGTTGGCGGATGCTTTAGTCCAGGTCTGGGAGGAGATCCCTCAGGAGACCATCCGCCACCTCATCAGGAGCATGCCCAGGCGTTGTAGGGAGGTCATACAGGCACGTGGAGGCCACACACACTACTGAGCCTCATTTGGACTTGTTTTAAGGACATTACATCAAAGTTGGATCAGCCTGTAGTGTGGTTTTCCACTTTAATTTTGAGTGCGACTACCAATCCAGACCTCCATGGGTTGATACATTTGATTTCCATTGATCATTTTTGTGTGATTTTGTTGTCAGCACATTCAACTATGTAAATACAAAAGTATTTAATAAGAATATTTCATTCATTCAGATCTAGGATGTGTTATTTTAGTGTTCCCTTTATTTTTTTGAGCAGTGTATATAGATTTTGGAACGAGAAGTTCGACGAGCAGGTGTCCACATACTTTTGGCCATGTCGTGTGTATATTTACACTCTGGATACCGACAATGCTCGTCCCAATATTTGTACATTTCTTAATTCCATTCTTTTACTTTTAGATTAGTGTGTATTGTTGTGAAATGTTAGATACTACTGCACTGTTGGAGCTAGGAACACAAGCATTTAGTTAGATACTACTGCACTGTTGGAGCTAGGAACACATGCATTTAGTTAGATATTACTGCACTGTTGGAGCTAGGAACACAAGCATTTAGTTAGATACTACTGCACTGTTGGAGCTAGGAACACAAGCATTTAGTTAGATATTACTGCACTGTTGGAGCTAGGAACACAAGCATTTAGTTAGATATTACTGCACTGTTGGAGCTAGGAACACAAGCATTTAGTTAGATATTACTGCACTGTTGGAGCTTGGAACACAAGCATTTAGTTAGATATTACTGCACTGTTGGAGCTAGGAACACAAGCATTTCACTACACCCGCAATAACATCTGCTAAATATTTGTGTCACCAATAACATTTGAGTAATAACTCACTATAACTTATAGTGAGTGATGTGTATAACATATGATATGGTAGTTGTGTTATGATGAATGGTAGTTACTGTAGTGGGAGAGGGGAGTCTGTGTCAGGCAGGTTCCTTTCTGTTTGAGAGGGGAGTCTGTGTCAGGCTGGTTCTTTTCTGTTTGAGAGGGGAGTCTGTGTCAGGCAGGTTCCTTTCTGTTTGAGAGGGGAGTCTGTGTCAGGCAGGTTCCTTTCTGTTTGAGAGGGGAGTCGGTGTCAGGCTGGTTCCTTTCTGTTTGAGACTAGTTTGATGGATTATAAGGCGAATGCTGGGCTGATAAAAATTGTACTTGTGTGAAAAACACTAAATCTTAATGGTCTTAATATTGAGAAGTCATCTTGTCTGCTGTAGAGTTGCAAATGTCAGTAAACTAACTCCAACAGAAATCCAACAGTGGAGAAACAAATTCTGGAAAACCTGTGAATTTTAAGAAAGTTTTCAACCTTTCTTATCCCTAGTCAGACGGAAGCAGGGGGCAGCACCCACCTGACGTCGTTGCCTCCGTGAGCGAAGGATCCAAAGCATGCGGTGAGGATCTGCAGGAAGTGGAAGAGCAGGTAGACGGTTGGCTTGTCCTTATCCCCTTCATCCTCTTCTGCGGAGTCATCCAGTGGGATGGGAGCCCCGGGCGCCCCTGCCTCCTCGCCCCCCAGGTCAGACGCCAGCTTCATCTCCACGCCGCCCTCTTCCGCCTCGATCTCGGCCTCCGCCACGGCGTTACAGTACGACGAGTAACTATCGTAACGGACCCTCTTCTTGGTGTAGGACACGCTTCCCGACCTCTCCCCCTCCCCCACCAGCTTCTCACTGTCCTCTCGGGCCTCGCGAGACTCGGAGCGGATCAGGGGCTGGACCGGCATGCCACAGATGGCGGCCGTGTAGCAGGTGTAACTGTTGTTGCGACGCAGCAGGCGGTAGTTGTTGTCTGGCGTGGGGGCGGAGTGGTCGTCCTCCAGTCGTCCCAGGTGGATCTTGTGGAGCAGGTCTTTGTAGAGACCAGAATCCTTGTGAACCGTGTGGTACACCTGGCCGTCGCTGCGGATGTGTTCCCCACCGAAGGTGAAGCTGCCGTTGGACAGTGGGGACTTGGACATGGACAGGGTACCGTTGGTCATGGAGTGGGTCCGCCCTGGGGGAGCAGAGAGGAAAATAAACATTTCGTATACGGTCTGATATACCACAGCTGTCAGCCAATCAGAATTCAGGGCTCGAACCGCCCAGTTTATAACACAGTAAATATATCAGGCATACTAAACTAATACTATTATACTACATGTATAGTGGTCTGGTCTGGGGAGCAGAGAAAGAAATAAGAAATACTAAACGTTAATATAGTAACTCTAAAAGTTAGTATGAGGTCATGGAGTGGGAGTGGCCTGGGTAGCAGGAGGAATGAGCGTGACAGAACTGCTCTGGTCTACTTTGCTCTGCTCTAAAATCAGAGGTGGTTTGGCGGTGAAGTACTATTGTCAGCGGGCCAACATGATCTTGTGGTGGACCCTCAAAGTATATGGGTTAAAACCCAGTGGCTCAGCCTCTCCCGTCTCTATACTGACGGACATCTGAAACGTGAAGCCTCTCCCGTCTCTATACTGACGGACATCTGAAACGTGAAGCCTCTCCCGTCTCTATACTGACGTACATCTGAAACGAGAAGCCTCTCCTGTCTCTATACTGACGGACATCTGAAACGAGAAGCCTCTCCTGTCTCTATACTGACAGACATCTGAAACGTGAAGCCTCTCCCGTCTCTATACTGACGGACATCTGAAACGAGAAGCCTCTCCCGTCTCTATACTGACGGACATCTGAAACGTGAAGTCTCTCCTGTCTCTATACTGTACATCTGGGACCTGAAGACTTGTATTAGCTCCCCGGCAGGTAATGCTAAGGCTTTAGCTCTGACCGTAGACCCGTCCGTTGGGCAGGACAGTGCCTCCATTGGCCAGGCTGTTGAGCTCTCCGGTGGCCTCTCCTCTCCGCGACTCTCCTCCGGTGCCACCCGTTAACGGCTGCACAGCGTCATCCGTCATCTTGGCGCCCGGTAGCTCCTTGAACACGGGAGTGTCCTCCTCCTCCTCTGGGATCTGATCTAAGGACTCGTCTGAGATACGTGACAAGGCAGCGTGCTCCTTCTTCATGCGACCTGACCAGGGGACAGGGGGACAGCATCGTTACACACGTGTTTCCCCCGTTGCCGCAACTCCCCAAAACAGAATAAAAAAATAAATAAATACAATTGTTTAGAAAAATAAATAAAAATTGGGATGGTAAAGCGTGTAAATTTAAATGACTATAACCATATACAGTTGAAGTTGGAAGTTTACATACACTCAGGTTTGAGTCATGAAAACTCGTTTTTCAACCACTCCACAAATTTCTTGTTAACAAACTATAGTTTTGGCAAGTCTGTTAGGACATCTACTTTGTGCATGACACAAGTTATTTTTCCAACAATTGTTTACAGACAGATTATTTCACTTATAATTCCCTGTATCACAATTCCAGTGGGTCAGAAGTTTACATACACTAAATTGACTGTGCCTTTAAACAACTTGGAAAATTCCAGAAAATGATGCCATGGCTTTAGAAGCTTCTGATAGGCTAATTGACATCATTTGAGTCAATTGGAGGTGTACCTGTAGATGTATTTCAAGGCCTACCTTCAAACTCAGTGCCTCTTTGCTTGACATCAAACAGTAGTACAAACAGTGGTACAAACAGTACGCAAGTTTAAACACCATGAGACCACACAGCCGTCATACCACTCAGGAAGGAGACGCGTTCTGTCTACTTGAGATGAACGTACTTTGGTGAAAAGTAAAAAAGCGAAAAGTACAAATCAATCCCAGAACACCAGCAAAGGATCTTGTGAAGATGCTGGAGGAAACTGGTACAAAAGTATCTATATCCACAGTAAAAGGAGTCCTATATCGACATAACCTGAAAGGCCACTCAGCAAGGAAGAAGCCACTGCCTCAAAACCGCCATAAAAAAGCCAGACTACGTTTTGCAACTGCACATGGGGACAAAGATCGTTCTTTTTGGAGAAATATCCTCTGGTCTGATTAAACAAAAATAGAACTGTTTGGCCATAATGACCATCGTTATGTTTGGAAGAAAGGGGGGAGGCTTGCAAGCAGAAGAACACCATCCCAACCGTGAAGCATGGGGGTGGCAGCATCATGTTGTGGGGGTGCTTTGCTGCAGGAGGGACTGGTGCACTTCACAAAATAGATGGCATCATGAGGTAGCAATAGTATGTGGATATATTGAAGCAACATCTCAAGACATCAGTCAGGCAGGAAGTTAAAGCTTGGTCGCAAATGGGTCTTCCAACTGGACAATGACCCCAAGCAAACTTCCAAAGTTGTGGCAAAATGGCTAAAGGACAATAAAGTCAAGGTATTGGAGTGGCCATCACAAAGCCCTGACCTCAATCCTATAGAAAATTTGTGGGCAGAACTGAAAAAGCTTGTGCGAGCAAGGAGGCCTACAAACCTGACTCAGTTACACCAGCTCTGTCAGGAGGAATGGGCCAAAATTCACCCAACGTATTGTGGGAAGCTTGTGGAAGGCTACCCGAAACGTTTGACCCAAGTTAAACAATTTAAAGGCAATGCTACCAAATACTAACTGAGTGTATGTAAACTTCTGACCCACTGGGAATGTGATGAAAGAAATAAAAACCTGAAATAAATGATTCTTTATACTATTATTCTGACATTTCACATTCTTAAAATAAAGTGGTGATCCTAACTGACCTAAGACAAGGGAATTTTTTACTAGGATTAAATGTCATGAATTGTGAAATACGGAGTTTAAATGTTTTTGGCTAAGGTGTAAGTAAACTTCCGACTTCAAATGTGTATATAGATAGATAGTTTGGAACTATATATAAGTATGTAGAAAATATAATGAAGCTATATATTTTCATTTAAAAAAAAATCTTTGATAACTAACAATCACTAAAATAAAAAAATTGACAGAATCTAACATTTCCAACAACGTCATGGCACGGAGCCCCCATTGACTTAGTCAACGTCATGGCACGGAGCCCCCATTGACTTAGTCAACGTCATGGCACGGAGCCCCCATTGACTTAGTCAACGTCATGGCACGGAGCCCCCATTGACTTAGTCAACGTCATGGCACGGGGCCCCCATTGACTTAGTCAACGTCATGGCACGGTGCCCCCATTGACTTAGTCAACGTCATGGCACGGAGCCCCCATTGACTTAGTCAACGTCATGGCACGGAGCCCCCATTGACTTAGTCAACGTCATGGCACGGAGCCCCCATTGACTTAGTCAACGCCATGGCACGGTGCCCCCATTGACTTAGTCAACGTCATGGCACGAGGCCCCCATTGACTTAGTCAATGTTTGAGTCACTCAGATGGCTTATACCGTGTTCTTATGGTATGGCAAAAGGTGTAGAATTGCAAGAAAATAGTTTTTAAAAACTGCAGGATTGTGTGTCTGCGGCCAAGAGGAAGGCATCTAGTGGACCAAGCCCACTACTCAAAAGTCACACAAATATATAGTCAGGTACTGAGTCACTGCCACTGTCAATGGAAGTGTAGGGAGCTCTCGCTCCCGGAACAGGGTTGTGTTCATTAAGCATGAAACTGAACAAAAACAGGGAGGGACTACCTGACCTTGTCCAATAAGAAACACTTGTTTTCCTTTTCAGTAGCATAACGTTTGTGTCCTCTAATGAACGGCACCCTGGTTAGAACGAACAGGTCTGCTTCACTGATACCATCTAGCCTACAGAGCTGTCTGAGACTACAGTCATGATCACTGATACCATCTAGCCTACCGAGCTGTCTGAGACTACAGTCATGATCACTGATACCATCTAGCCTACCGAGCTGTCTGAGACTACAGTCATGGTCACTGATACCATCTAGCCTACCGAGCTGTCTGAGACTACAGTCATGATCACTGATACCATCTAGCCTACAGAGCTGTCTGAGACTACAGTCATGATCACTGATACCATCTAGCCTACAGAGCTGTCTGAGACTACAGTCATGATCACTGATACCATCTAGCCTACCGAGCTGTCTGAGACTACAGTCATGGTCACTGATACCATCTAGCCTACCGAGCTGTCTGAGACTACAGTCATGATCACTGATACCATCTAGCCTACCGAGCTGTCTGAGACTACAGTCATGATCACTGATACCATCTAGCCAACAGAGCTGTCTGAGAATACAGTCATGATCACTGATACCATCTAGCCTACCGAGCTGTCTGAGACTACAGTCATGATCACTGATACCATCTAGCCTACAGAGCTGTCTGAGACTACAGTCATGGTCACTGATACCATCTAGCCTACCGAGCTGTCTGAGACTACAGTCATGATCACTGATACCATCTAGCCTACAGAGGTGTCTGAGACTACAGTCATGATCACTGATACCATCTAGCCAACAGAGCTGTCTGAGAATACAGTCATGATCACTGATACCATCTAGCCTACCGAGCTGTCTGAGACTACAGTCATGATCACTGATACCATCTAGCCTACCGAGGTGTCTGAGACTACAGTCATGGTCACTGATACCATCTAGCCTACCGAGCTGTCTGAGACTACAGTCATGATCACTGATACCATCTAGCCTACCGAGCTGTCTGAGACTACAGTCATGATCACTGATACCATCTAGCCTACAGAGGTGTCTGAGACTACAGTCATGATCACTGATACCATCTAGCCAACAGAGCTGTGAACAACGGTCATGTTCAGTAGACAAAGTTTAAGAATACAGTCTGAAACTGACACCACAGTACTCCCTAGTTCCCTGACACCCACTGGACTCTGATATTAGGCTCATAATTGAGCGTCACGGAGCTTACCCAAGGCTCTTACAGATTTCAAACTGGGGGCTGACCTTACCCTTCTGACAGGCCAAATAAATAGCAACCTAACCGAGAGAGAAAAATGACATTGTGTCTATGAAGAGGATCCTGGGAATTTTACTTATTAAATCATTTTTCTTTCAAAATGTCCAATAATCAAGGGCCATCCCTCCTCTGATACAAAGGGCCATCCCTCCTCTGATACAAAGGGCCATCCCTCCTCTGATACAAAGGGCCATCCCTCCTCTGATACAAAGGGCCACCCCTCCTCTGATACAAAGGGCCATCCCTCCTCTGATACAAAGGGCCATACCTCCTCTGATACAAAGGGCCATCCCTCCTCTGATACAAAGGGCCATCCCTCCTCTGATACAAAGGGCCATCCCTCCTCTGATACAAAGGGCCACCCCTCCTCTGATACAAAGGGCCATCCCTCCTCTGATACAAAGGGCCATACCTCCTCTGATACAAAGGGCCATCCCTCCTCTGATACAAAGGGCCATCCCTCCTCTGATACAAAGGGCCATCCCTCCTCTGATACAAAGGGCCATCCCTCCTCTGATACAAAGGGCCATCCCTCCTCTGATACAAAGGGCCATCCCTCCTCTGATACAAAGGGCCATCCCTCCTCTGATACAAAGGGCCATCCCTCCTCCGATACAAAGGGCCATCCCTCCTCCGATACAAAGGGCCATCCCTCCTCCGATACAAAGGGCCATCCCTCCTCCGATACAAAGGGCCATCCCTCCTCTGATACAAAGGGCCATCCCTCCTCTGATACAAAGGGCCATCCCTCCTCTGATACAAAGGGCCATCCCTCCTCTGATACAAAGGGCCATCCCTCCGCTGATACAAAGGGCCATCCCAACTCTGATACAAAGGGCCATCCCTCCTCTGATACAAAGGGCCATCCCTCCTCTGATACAAAGGGCCATCCCTCCTCTGATACAAAGGGCCATCCCTCCTCTGATACAAAGGGCCATCCCTCCTCTGATACAAAGGGCCATCCCTCCTCTGATACAAAGGGCCATCCCTCCTCCGATACAAAGGGCCATCAAACCTCCGATACAAAGGGCCATCCCTCCTCTGATACAAAGGGCCATCCCTCCTCTGATACAAAGGGCCATCCCTCCTCCGATACAAAGGGCCATCCCTCCTCCGATACAAAGGGCCATCCCTCCTCCGATACAAAGGGCCATCCCTCCTCCGATACAAAGGGCCATCCCTCCTCCGATACAAAGGGCCATCCCTCCTCCGATACAAAGGGCCATCCCTCCTCTGATACAAAGGGCCATCAAACCTCTGATACAAAGGGCCATCCCTCCTCCGATACAAAGGGCCATCCCTCCTCTGATACAAAGGGCCATCCCTCCTCTGATACAAAGGGCCATCCCTCCTCTGATACAAAGGGCCATCCCTCCTCTGATACAAAGGGCCATCCCTCCTCTGATACAAAGGGCCATCCCTCCTCTGATACAAAGGGCCATCCCTCTGATACAAAGGGCCATCCCTCCTCTGATACAAAGGGCCATCCCTCCTCTGATACAAAGGGCCATCCCTCCTCTGATACAAAGGGCCATCCCTCCTCTGATACAAAGGGCCATCCCTCCTCTGATACAAAGGGCCATACCACCTCTGATACAAAGGGCCATACCTCCTCTGATACAAATGGCCATCCCTCCTCTGATACAAAGGGCCATCCCTCCTCTGATACAAAGGGCCATCCCTCCTCTGATACAAAGGGCCATCCCTCCTCCGATACAAAGGGCCATCCCTCCTCCGATACAAAGGGCCATCCCTCCTCTGATACAAAGGGCCATACCTCATCTGATACAAAGGGCCATCCCTCCTCTGATACAAAGGGCCATACCTCCTCTGATACAAAGGGCCATACCTCCTCTGATACAAAGGGCCATCCCTCCTCTGATACAAAAGGCCATCCCTCCTCTGATACAAAGGGCCATCCCTCCTCCGATACAAAGGGCCATCCCTCCTCTGATACAAAGGGCCATCCCTCCTCTGATACAAAGGGCCATCCCTCCTCCGATACAAAGGGCCATCCCTCTGATACAAAGGGCCATCCCTCCTCTGATACAAAGGGCCATCCCTCCTCTGATACAAAGGGCCATCCCTCCTCCGATACAAAGGGCCATCCCTCCTCCGATACAAAGGGCCATCCCTCCTCCGATACAAAGGGCCATCCCTCCTCTGATACAAAGGGCCATCAAACCTCTGATACAAAGGGCCATCCCTCCTCCGATACAAAGGGCCATCAAACCTCCGATACAAAGGGCCATCCCTCCTCTGATACAAAGGGCCATCCCTCCTCTGATACAAAGGGCCATCCCTCCTCTGATACAAAGGGCCATACCTCCTCTGATACAAAGGGCCATCCCTCCTCCGATACAAAGGGCCATCCCTCCTCTGATACAAAGGGCCATCCCTCCTCTGATACAAAGGGCCATCCCTCCTCTGATACAAAGGGCCATACCTCCTCTGATACAAAGGGCCATCCCTCCTCTGATACAAAGGGCCATCCCTCCTCCGATACAAAGGGCCATCCCTCTGATACAAAGGGCCATCCCTCCTCTGATACAAAGGGCCATCCCTCCTCTGATACAAAGGGCCATCCCTCCTCCGATACAAAGGGCCATCCCTCCTCCGATACAAAGGGCCATCCCTCCTCTGATACAAAGGGCCATACCTCCTCTGATACAAAGGGCCATCCCTCCTCTGATACAAAGGGCCATACCTCCTCTGATACAAAGGGCCATCCCTCCTCTGATACAAAGGGCCATCCCTCCTCTGATACAAAGGGCCATCCCTCCTCCGATACAAAGGGCCATCCCTCCTCTGATACAAAGGGCCATCCCTCCTCTGATACAAAGGGCCATCCCTCCTCTGATACAAAGGGCCATCCCTCCTCTGATACAAAGGGCCATCCCTCCTCCGATACAAAGGGCCATCCCTCCTCCGATACAAAGGGCCATCCCTCCTCTGATACAAAGGGCCATCCCTCCTCTGATACAAAGGGCCATCAAACCTCTGATACAAAGGGCCATCCCACCTCCGATACAAAGGGCCATCCCTCCTCTGATACAAAGGGCCATCCCTCCTCTGATACAAAGGGCCATCCCTCCTCTGATACAAAGGGCCATCCCTCCTCTGATACAAAGGGCCATCCCTCCTCTGATACAAAGGGCCATCCCTCCTCTGATACAAAGGGCCATCCCTCCTCTGATACAAAGGGCCATCCCTCCTCTGATACAAAGGGCCATCCCTCCTCTGATACAAAGGGCCATCCCTCCTCCGATACAAAGGGCCATCCCTCTGATACAAAGGGCCATCCCTCCTCTGATACAAAGGGCCATCCCTCCTCTGATACAAAGGGCCATCCCTCCTCTGATACAAAGGGCCATCCCTCCTCTGATACAAAGGGCCATCCCTCCTCTGATACAAAGGGCCATACCTCCTCTGATACAAAGGGCCATACCTCCTCTGATACAAAGGGCCATCCCTCTGATACAAAGGGCCATCCCTCCTCTGATACAAAGGGCCATCCCTCCTCTGATACAAAGGGCCATCCCTCCTCTGATACAAAGGGCCATACCTCCTCTGATACAAAGGGCCATCCCTCCTCTGATACAAAGGGCCATACCTCCTCTGATACAAAGGGCCATCAAACCTCTGATACAAAGGGCCATCCCTCCTCTGATACAAAGGGCCATCCCTCCTCTGATACAAAGGGCCATCCCTCCTCTGATACAAAGGGCCATCCCTCTGATACAAAGGGCCATACCTCCTCTGATACAAAGGGCCATCCCTCCTCTGATACAAAGGGCCATTCCTCCTCTGATACAAAGGGCCATTCCTCCTCTGATACAAAGGGCCATACCTCCTCTGATACAAAGGGCCATCCCTCCTCTGATACAAAGGGCCATCCCTCCTCTGATACAAAGGGCCATCCCTCCTCTGATACAAAGGGCCACCCCTCCTCTGATACAAGAGGAGGGATGGCACAGTGGGAATCGAACACACTATCCTGGCGTTGCAAGCGCCATGCTCTACCAACTGAATCACACAGGTCCCAACCCTAATCAAACCCTTAACCAAACCCTAATCAAACCCTTAACCAAACCCTAATCAAAACCCTAACTTCAACCCTAACCAAAACCAAAACCCTAACCCCTAACCAAAACCCTAACCTAACCAAACAAAAACCTATTCCAGAATGTTCCTAATTTCCCCTAACCAACCAGAATCTTAAATAGGTCTTACTCTTTCTAGCTAGCTGGGGTTCAGGGTTAGTGGGTTTAAAATGTTTCCTTTTGGCAAGGGGGGGGGTGAAAGTCCACATCGGCTGGCAGAAGCTGTTTGGTTTCAGAAGGGTACACAGTCTGAGGAGGCCAGAGACCAGGGTGGGGGGCTCTGTAGCAGGGGACTCAAGTCTTTTGTCTGGCATGGTTCAGTCAGTCTGGGTGTCCAGAGGGCTTTGAAGGCGGCGTGAGAAATAGACACAAAGGAGCTCTCAAATACTTCCAGGCAGTGGAGGCTCCTCAGAGGATGAAGGGGAGGACAAGTGGTGGAGAAATTACTCCATTATCATACTTGAGAGTAAAAGAAAAGTCCCCCAGTAAACTACTACTTGAGTAAAAGTCACCCAGTAAATTACTACTTGAGTAAAAGTCCCCCAGTAAACTACTACTTGAGTAAAAGTCAACCAGTAAACTACTACTTGAGTAACAGTCAACCAGTAAATTACTACTTGAGTAAAAGTCCCCCAGTAAACTACTACTTGAGTAACAGTCAACCAGTAAACTACTACTTGAGTAACAGTCAACCAGTAAACTACTACTTGAGTAACAGTCAACCAGTAAACTACTACTTGAGTAACAGTCAACCAGTAAACTACTACTTGAGTAAAAGTCACCCAGTAAACTACTCAAGTAAAAGTTTAAAAGTATTTGATAACAAAAGTATCAAAAGTAAATGTAATTGCTAAAATATACTTAAGTATCAAAAGTAAAAGTATAAATAATTTCAACTTCCTTATATTAAGCAAATGGCACCATTTTCTTGTTTTTTTTTAATTTATTTTATTTGCAGATAGCCAGGGGCACACTCCAACACTACAGACAAAGCATGTGTGTTTAGTGAGTCCACCAGATCAGAGGCAGTAGGGATGACCAAGGATGTTCTCTGTTTAGTGAGTCCACCAGACCAGAGGCAGTAGAGATGTCCAAGGATGTTCTCTGTTTAGTGAGTCCGTCAGACCAGAGGCAGTAGAGATGACCAGGGATGTTCTCTGTTTAGTGAGTCCGTCAGACCAGAGGCAGTAGAGATGACCAAGGATGTTCTCTGTTTAGTAAGTCCGTCAGACCAGAGGCAGTAGAGAGATGACCAAGGATGTTCTCTGTTTAGTGAGTCCGTCAGACCAGAGGCAGTAGAGATGACCAGGGATGTTCTCTGTTTAGTGAGTCCGTCAGACCAGAGGCAGTAGAGATGACCAGGGATGTTCTCTGTTTAGTGAGTCCGTCAGACCAGAGGCAGTAGAGATGACCAAGGATGTTCTCTGTTTAGTGAGTCCGTCAGACCAGAGGCAGTAGAGATGACCAGGGATGTTCTCTGTTTAGTGAGTCCTCCAGATCAGAGGGAGTAGGGATGACCAAGGATGTTCTCTGTTTAGTGAGTCCGCCAGATCAGAGGCAGTAGAGATGACCAGGGATGTTCTGTTTAGTGAGTCCACCAGACCAGAGGCAGTAGAGATGACCAGGGATGTTCTGTTTAGTGAGTCCACCAGACCAGAGGCAGTAGAGATGACCAAGGATGTTCTCTGTTTAGTGAGTCCGCCAGATCAGAGGCAGTAGAGATGACCAGGGATGTTCTGTTTAGTGAGTCCACCAGACCAGAGGCAGTAGAGATGTCCAAGGATGTTCTCTGTTTAGTGCGCATGACCCTTTTCCTGTCCTGCTAAGCATTCAAAATGTAGCGAGTACTTTTGGGTGTCAGGGAAAATGTATGTAAAAAAAACACATTATTTTCTTTAGGAATGTAGTGAAGTAAAAGTTGTCAAAAATATAAATAATAAAGTAAAGTACAGATACCCCCCAAAAAAACTACTTACGCAGTACTTTAACGTATTTTTACTGAAGTACTTTACACCGCTAGGGAGGACCATCCCTAACCCTAGCCCTAACCCTAACCATCCTGCTCAGTGAATTTCATAATAATAATAATAAAACCATTAAAATAAAAAATGTAAAAGTGATCTTTTAAAAAAAACATTTTTTTTTAGATAAAACTATACGAAATACATTCACGTCACCAAAAAAAAAACGGATTAAAACATGTTGTTTTGCAATGAAGGTCTAACAGTAGCCTCAACTCCACCGTCAAGGGCAGTGGGGTTCCTAAACCTTTTCCCCCCCCTGGGGCCATCATTGGAGAATACCTACGGGCTAAAACAACATTAGCTAGTTAGCATTGGGCTAGTTGATCTGGACCATTCTGACACGGCAGATAACTATTTATAAAGGTATACAATGAATGATATGACAGGAAAACTGCTGATGCAATTTCAAATTTGTCATTCTATTATTATAACTTTAAAAATGTAGGTTAAAAACCAGACTGAGCGGTTGATCAGGGGTGTATTCATTCCCATCCCCCTGATTCTGTTGCAAAACGGTTTCCTTCAACTGAAGCAAACGGAACGGAAAGGAGGAGGGACCAACATGAATTTGTCCAATAAAAACAGAACTGTTTAGCAGCGGTTGGACTAAATGATTACACACCGGATCAGCTAGATGCAGGCAAGAGTGTGCAAGGCGGTATTGAATGTGTCTCTGTCACCTTGATTACTCTAATTTGTCTCTCGAAATCTGTGCACCTTGTTATAAACTTTAATTTCTAGGCTAGGTTGTAGCAGCCTCGTGATGTGTATTAGGGAGGATAAAATTATCTTACACACACACACACACACACACACACACACACACACACACACACACACACACACACACACACACACACACACACACACACACACACACACACACACAACAGTGAGAGAGAGAGAGAGAGAGAGGGTGACACCTACTTGTTATCTTCCGTCTCATCCAGGGGCAGACAGCGAACCACACCACGGCAGCACAGACCAGAGCCCCCGCCAGCGTGATCAGAGCTATAGCCCACACCGGTAACATCTCCAGACCTAGCACTGAGCGGGAGAGAGAGAGACACACACGTCGAAACAGAGTGGTAAGCCCAGCAATGCAAAACATAATTGTAGAAAGAAATCCCAGTTTCCACATGATAGACACTGGTATAGTGCTAGAAATAAAGATGGTGAAGCTCTTACATGGACCACCAGTCTAGTGTTAGGACCAGGGTTAAGTCTCAGTTCCTACATGGAGAGCCAGTCTAGTGTTAGGGCCAGGGTTAGGTTAAGTCTCAGTTCCTACATGGACCACCAGTCTAGTGTTAGGGCCAGGGTTAGGTTAAGTCTCAGTTCTTACATGGACCACCAGTCTAGTGTTAGGGCCAGGGTTAAGTCTCAGTTCTGACATGGACCACCAGTCTAGTGTTAGGGCCAGGGTTAGGTTAAGTCTCAGTTCCTACATGGACCACCAGTCTAAAGGGTTAGGACCAGGGTTAAGTCTCAGTTCTGACATGGACCACCAGTCTAGTGTTAGGACCAGGGTTAGGTTAAGTCTCAGTTCCTACATGGACCACCAGTCTAGTGTTAGGACCAGGGTTAGGTTAAGTCTCAGTTCTGACATGGACCACCAGTCTAGTGTTAGGGCCAGGGTTAGGTTAAGTCTCAGTTCTGACATGGACCACCAGTCTAGTGTTAGGGCCAGGGTTAGGTTAAGTCTCAGTTCTGACATGGACCACCAGTCTAGTGTTAGGACCAGGGTTAGGTTAAGTCTCAGTTCCTACATGGAGAGCCAGTCTAGTGTTAGGGCCAGGGTTAGGTTAAGTCTCAGTTCCTACATGGACCACCAGTCTAGTGTTAGGACCAGAGTTAGGTTAAGTCTCAGTTCCTACATGGAGAGCCAGTCTAGTGTTAGGACCAGGGTTAGGTTAAGTTTCAGTTCTGACATGGACCACCAGTCTAGTGTTAGGGCCAGGGTTAGGTTAAGTCTCAGTTCCTACATGGACCACCAGTCTAGTGTTAGGGCCAGGGTTAGGTTAAGTCTCAGTTCTGACATGGACCACCAGTCTAAAGGGTTAGGGGCCAGGGTTAAGTTAAGTCTCAGTTCCTACATGGAGAGCCAGTCTAGTGTTAGGGCCAGGGTTAGGTTAAGTCTCAGTTCCTACATGGACCACCAGTCTAGTGTTAGGGCCAGGGTTAGGTTAAGTCTCAGTTCTGACATGGACCACCAGTCTAAAGGGTTAGGACCAGGGTTAAGTCTCAGTTCTGACATGGACCACCAGTCTAGTGTTAGGACCAGGGTTAGGTTAAGTCTCAGTTCTGACATGGACCACCAGTCTAAAGGGCTAGGGCCAGGGTTAGGTTAAGTCTCAGTTCCTACATGGACCACCAGTCTAGTGTTAGGGCCAGGGTTAGGTTAAGTCTCAGTTCTGACATGGACCACCAGTCTAAAGGGTTAGGGGCCAGGGTTAGGTTAAGTCTCAGTTCCTACATGGACCACCAGTCTAGTGTTAGGGCCAGGGTTAGGTTAAGTCTCAGTTCTGACATGGACCACCAGTCTAAAGGGTTAGGGGCCAGGGTTATGTTAAGTCTCAGTTCCTACATGGACCACCAGTCTAGTGTTAGGGCCAGGGTTAGGTTAAGTCTCAGTTCCTACATGGACCACCAGTCTAAAGGGTTAGGACCAGGGTTAAGTCTCAGTTCTGACATGGACCACCAGTCTAAAGGGTTAGGACCAGGGTTAGGTTAAGTCTCAGTTCTGACATGGACCACCAGTCTAAAGGGTTAGGGCCAGGGTTAGGTTAAGTCTCAGTTCTAACATGGACCACCAGTCTAGTGTTAGGGCCAGGGTTAGGTTAAGTCTCAGTTCTTACATGGAGAGCCAGTCTAGTGTTAGGGCCAGGGTTAGGTTAAGTCTCAGTTCTGACATGGACCACCAGTCTAAAGGGTTAGGGGCCAGGGTTAGGTTAAGTCTCAGTTCTTACATGGACCACCAGTCTAGTGTTAGGGCCAGGGTTAGGTTAAGTCTCAGTTCTGACATGGACCACCAGTCTAGTGTTAGGACCAGGGTTAGGTTAAGTCTCAGTTCCTACATGGAGAGCCAGTCTAGTGTTAGGGCCAGGGTTAGGTTAAGTCTCAGTTCCTACATGGACCACCAGTCTAGTGTTAGGACCAGGGTTAGGTTAAGTCTCAGTTCTGACATGGACCACCAGTCTAGTGTTAGGGCCAGGGTTAGGTTAAGTCGCAGTTCTTACATGGAGCGCCAGTGTAGAGGATGGAGAAGGCGTTGATGCCTATCGTTGAGGCGTAAAACACTGGCAGGGCACGGAGACCGTTGGGGACAGGGTCATCCTGAAAACACACACACACACACACACAAACACAGGTCAGCACAGACACGTACACACACACAGAGAACTGCAAATAGTGTATAATGTGACTACTGGTAACTCACCTTACTGAGGATGAAGTGTCTGATGAGGAAGAAGAGGAACCCCGACATCAGTCCCGACAGCAAGGGAGAGATGAACCAGGACGCCACTTGGAGGAAGGAAGAGAGGGGCAGGCTGGGTAACGTAGTCATAGGTCATGTTTTAGAGAATTGATTCGGATCACAAACTGAAAGATGTACAAATCACCTTGTATCCCGAATAACTACTGATTTGGGATTAGACCACAGACCCGAGAAGGCTGGGCAATGAAGTCATAAGACAGTCAACCCCTATCCCAAAGCACGCTGGGTAATGTGGACAAACAGTCAACCTAACATAGGTTCCATATTAGACTCAGTCATTGGGCTGGGCGATACAGCCAACATACAGTATATCACAACAAAAAATAAATACATTTTGGGACAATATTTTTATGTTTTTGAATAATCAAGGTTGTAAATTGCTTTATGAGTTATGCATTACACGGCCACACACTTATTGTAATGGGTCATTCTCAAATTGGATTGATTTAACAGCATAAAACCACAACTTCAACCACACGTTGATCTCGCTGTAGAACATTTCCACACTTCCATTTGACTAGCGATTTAGATTAACCTGGAATATCACATTGACATAAGTATTCAGACCCTTTAACTCAGTAATCTGCTGAAGCACCTTTGGCAGCGATTACAATCTCAAAGCTATTTTCATGTCTCTCCGGTTCAAGTTTGAGCTCTGGCTGGGCCACTCAAGGACATTCAGAGACTCGTCCCAAAGACACTTCTGCCGTGTGCTTAAAAAATATATATATATTTTACCTTTATTTAACTAGGCAAGTCAGTCTTATCTTCAATGACAGCCTACCGGGAAACAGTGGGTTAACTGCCTTGTTTAGGGGCAGAACGACAGATTTGTACCTTGTCAGCTCGGGGATTTGAAATTGCAACCTTTTGGTTACAAGTCCAACGCTCTAACCACTAGGCTACCTGCTGCCCCGTGTTGGCTGTGTGCTTAGGGTCATTGTCCTGTTGGTCGGTGAACCTTCGCCCCAGTCTGATGTCCTGAGCACTCTGGAGCAGGTTTTCATCAAGGATCTCTCTGTACTTTTCTCCGTTCATCTTTCACTCGATCCTAACTAGTCTCCCAGTCAATCTTGGTTTCATCAGATAAGATAATCTTGTTAGTCATGGTCTGAGAGTCTTTAGGATCATACTGTAGGGTATATATAGTATCATATGGTAGGGTATATATAGTAGTATACTGTAGGGTATATATAGTATTATACTGTAGGGTATATATAGTATCATATGGTAGGGTATATATAGTAGTATACTGTAGGGTATATATAGTATTATACTGTAGGGTATATATAGTAGTATACTGTAGGGTATATATAGTATTATACTGTAGGGTATATATAGTATCATACGGTAGGATATAGTATTATACTGTAGGGTATTTATAGTATCATACGGTAGGGTATATATAGTATCATACGGTAGGGTATATATAGTATCATACTGTAGGGTATATATAGTATCATACTGTAGGGTATATATAGTATTATACTGTAGGGTATATATAGTATCATACTGTAGGGTATATATAGTATTATACTGTAGGGTATATATAGTATTATACTGTAGGGTATATATAGTATCATACGGTAGGATATAGTATTATACTGTAGGGTATTTATAGTATCATACGGTAGGGTATATATAGTATCATACGGTAGGGTATATATAGTATCATACGGTAGGATATAGTATTATACTGTAGGGTATTTATAGTATCATACGGTAGGGTATATATAGTATCATACGGTAGGGTATATATAGTATCATACTGTAGGGTATATATAGTATCATACTGTAGGGTATATATAGTATTATACTGTAGGGTATATATAGTATCATACTGTAGGGTATATATAGTATTATACTGTAGGGTATATATAGTATCATACGGTAGGGTATATATATTATCATACTGTAGGGTATATATAGTATCATACGGTAGGGTATATATATAGTATCATACGGTAGGATATAGTATTATACTGTAGGGTATATATAGTATTATACTGTAGGGTATATATATTATTATACTGTAGGGTATATATAGTATTATACTGTAGGGTATATATAGTATCATACGGTAGGGTATATATATAGTATCATACGGTAGGATATAGTATTATACTGTAGGGTATATATAGTATTATACTGTAGGGTATATATAGTATCATACTGTAGGGTATATAGTATTATACTGTAGGGTATATATAGTATTATACGGTAGGGTATATATAGTATTATACTGTAGGGTATATATATTATTATACTGTAGGGTATATATAGTATTATACTGTAGGGTATATATAGTATTATACTGTAGGGTATATATAGTATTATACGGTAGGGTATATATAGTATTATACGGTAGGGTATATATAGTATCATATGGTAGGGTATATATAGTATTATACTGTAGGGTATATATATTATTATACTGTAGGGTATATATAGTATCATACTGTAGGGTATATATAGTATTATACTGTAGGGTATATATAGTAGTATACAGTAGGGTATATATAGTATTATACTGTAGGGTATATATAGTATCATACTGTAGGGTATATATATTATTATACTGTAGGGTATATATAGTATTATACTGTAGGGTATATATAGTATTATACTGTAGGGTATATATAGTATTATACTGTAGGGTATATATAGTATTATACTGTAGGGTATATATATTATTATACTGTAGGGTATATATAGTATCATACGGTAGGGTATATATAGTATTATACTGTAGGGTATATATAGTATTATACTGTAGGGTATATATAGTATCATACTGTAGGGTATATATAGTATTATACTGTAGGGTATATATAGTAGTATACAGTAGGGTATATATAGTATTATACTGTAGGGTATATATAGTATCATACTGTAGGGTATATATATTATTATACTGTAGGGTATATATAGTATTATACGGTAGGGTATATATAGTATTATACGGTAGGGTATATATAGTATCATATGGTAGGGTATATATAGTATTATACTGTAGGGTATATATAGTATTATACTGTAGGGTATATATATTATTATACTGTAGGATATAGTATTATACTGTAGGGTATATATAGTAGTATACTGTAGGGTATATATAGTAGTATACAGTAGGGTATATATATTATTATACTGTAGGGTATATATAGTATCATACTGTAGGGTATATATATTATTATACTGTAGGGTATATATAGTATCATATGGTAGGGTATATATAGTATCATACTGTAGGGTATATATAGTATCATACTGTAGGGTATATATAGTATCATATGGTATACAGCCCAGCCCTACTCAGACATGGGAAGACTAGCCCTTGGTGGGCTAAAAGAGTCATAGATAGTAAACCCAACTTCAGAGCATGCTGGGTAACGTAGTCATAGACATACCAATCTTGACCAGCTGCATCCACTGGACGCCCTTGGTGCCGATGGCCACCATGGAGAACCCGATGGTCGATCCAACGATGCAATGCGTCCCGGAGATGGGTAGTTTGAGGAAAGAGGCGATGAGCTGCCAAATCGCTGACCCTGTGGAAAAAGAGAGAGACAGAGAGACACACACAGAGAGAGAGAGAGAGATACAGAGAGAGAGAGAGCGCGAGACACACAGACAGACAGACAGAGACAGACAGACAGAGAGAGACAGACAGACGTCGTACAAGCTATGAGATATGAACCTTCCGTGAGAATTAAAACACAGGCTATGACTGAAAACATTGGTTACTAGCTGTTAAATCCCTTCAAGCTCAATTTCTCTCAAAGCTCATTGGAGGAAAGGGATCCACGGTCCTACCCTCAGACCTCCTCCAATGCACTTAGAGGAATTCAGGAAACACGGGTGGAAGAACTGAACATCTAGTAACATTATAAGACGATACTCGAGGACGACAGGGTATGGTATATATGTACCGACCATGGCTGATACTCGAGGACAACAGGGTATGGTATATATGTACCGACCATGGCTGATACTCGAGGACGACAGGGTATGGTATATACAGGGTATGGTATAGTACAGGGTATGGTATATACAGGGTATGGTATATACAGGGTATGGTATAGTACAGGGTATGGTATATACAGGGTATGGTATAGTACAGGGTATGGTATATACAGGGTATGGTATAGTACAGGGTATGGTATAGTACAGGGTATGGTATATACAGGGTATGGTATATACAGGGTATGGTATATACAGGGTATGGTATAGTACAGGGTATGGTATAGTACAGGGTATGGTATAGTACAGGGTATGGTATAGTACAGGGTATGGTATAGTACAGGGTATGGTATAGTACAGGGTATGGTATATACGTACCGACCATGGCCGATACTCGAGGACAACAGGGTATGGTATAGTACAGGGTATGGTATAGTACAGGGTATGGTATATACATACCGACCATGGCGATACTCGAGGACAACAGGGTATGGTATATACAGGGTATGGTATAGTACAGGGTATGGTATAGTACAGGGTATGGTATATACGTACCGACCATGGCCAATACTCGAGGACGACAGGGTATGGTATAGTACAGGGTATGGTATAGTACAGGGTATGGTATATACATACCGACCATGGCGATACTCGAGGACAACAGGGTATGGTATAGTACAGGGTATGGTATAGTACAGGGTATGGTATAGTACAGGGTATGGTATAGTACAGGGTATGGTATATACAGGGTATGGTATAGTACAGGGTATGGTATAGTACAGGGTATGGTATATACAGGATATGGTATATACAGGGTATGGTATATACATACCGACCATGGCCGATACTCGAGGACGACAGGGTATGGTATATATGTACCGACCATGGCTGATACTCGAGGACAACAGGGTATGGTATAGTACAGGGTATGGTATAGTACAGGGTATGGTATATACATACCGACCATGGCTGATACTCGAGGACAACAGGGTATGGTATAGTACAGGGTATGGTATAGTACAGGGTATGGTATAGTACAGGGTATGGTATAGTACAGGGTATGGTATATACAGGGTATGGTATAGTACAGGGTATGGTATAGTACAGGGTATGGTATAGTACAGGGTATGGTATAGTACAGGGTATGGTATATACATACCGACCATGGCCGATACTCGAGGACGACAGGGTATGGTATATACATACCGACCATGGCTGATACTCGAGGACGACAGGGTATGGTATATACATACCGACCATGGCTGATACTCGAGGACGACAGGGTATGGTATATACATACCGACCATGGCCGATACTCGAGGACGACAGGGTATGGTATATACAGGGTATGGTATAGTACAGGGTATGGTATAGTACAGGGTATGGTATAGTACAGGGTATGGTATAGTACAGGGTATGGTATAGTACAGGGTATGGTATATACATACCGACCATGGCCGATACTCGAGGACGACAGGGTATGGTATATACATACCGACCATGGCTGATACTCGAGGACGACAGGGTATGGTATATACATACCGACCATGGCTGATACTCGAGGACGACAGGGTATGGTATATACATACCGACCATGGCTGATACTCGAGGACGACAGGGTATGGTATATACATACCGACCATGGCTGATACTCGAGGACGACAGGGTATGGTATATATGTACCGACCATGGCTGATACTCGAGGACAACAGGGTATGGTATATATGTACCGACCATGGCTGATACTCGAGGACGACAGGGTATGGTATATATGTACCGACCATGGCTGATACTCGAGGACAACAGGGTATGGTATATATGTACCGACCATGGCTGATACTCGAGGACGACAGGGTATGGTATATACATACCGACCATGGCTGATACTCGAGGACGACAGGGTATGGTATATATGTACCGACCATGGCTGATACTCGAGGACAACAGGGTATGGTATATATGTACCGACCATGGCTGATACTCGAGGACGACAGGGTATGGTATAGTACAGGGTATGGTATAGTACAGGGTATGGTATAGTACAGGGTATGGTATAGTACAGGGTATGGTATATATGTACCGACCATGGCTGATACTCGAGGACGACAGGGTATGGTATATATGTACCGACCATGGCTGATACTCGAGGACAACAGGGTATGGTATATACATACCGACCATGGCCGATACTCGAGGACAACAGGGTATGGTATAGTACAGGGTATGGTATATACAGGGTATGGTATAGTACAGGGTATGGTATATACAGGGTATGGTATATACAGGGTATGGTATATACAGGGTATGGTATAGTACAGGGTATGGTATATACAGGGTATGGTATAGTACAGGGTATGGTATATACAGGGTATGGTATATACAGGGTATGGTATAGTACAGGGTATGGTATATACATACCGACCATGGCCGATACTCGAGGACAACAGGGTATGGTATAGTACAGGGTATGGTATATACAGGGTATGGTATAGTACAGGGTATGGTATATACAGGGTATGGTATAGTACAGGGTATGGTATATACAGGGTATGGTATAGTACAGGGTATGGTATAGTACAGGGTATGGTATATACAGGGTATGGTATAGTACAGGGTATGGTATATACAGGGTATGGTATATACAGGGTATGGTATATACAGGGTATGGTATAGTACAGGGTATGGTATATACAGGGTATGGTATAGTACAGGGTATGGTATATACAGGGTATGGTATATACAGGGTATGGTATAGTACAGGGTATGGTATATACAGGGTATGGTATATACAGGGTATGGTATAGTACAGGGTATGGTATATATGTACCGACCATGGCCAATACTCGAGGACGACAGGGTATGGTATATATGTACCGACCATGGCTGATACTCGAGGACAACAGGGTATGGTATATACGTACCGACCATGGCTGATACTCGAGGACAACAGGGTATGGTATATATGTACCGACCATGGCCAATACTCGAGGACAACAGGGTATGGTATATATGTACCGACCATGGCTGATACTCGAGGACGACAGGGTATGGTATATATGTACCGACCATGGCTGATACTCGAGGACAACAGGGTATGGTATATACATACCGACCATGGCCAATACTCGAGGACAACAGGGTATGGTATATACATACCGACCATGGCGATACTCGAGGACGACAGGGTATGGTATATACATACCGACCATGGCGATACTCGAGGACGACAGGGTATGGTATAGTACAGGGTATGGTATAGTACAGGGTATGGTATAGTACAGGGTATGGTATATACATACCGACCATGGCGATACTCGAGGACAACAGGGTATGGTATATACATACCGACCATGGCGATACTCGAGGACAACAGGGTATGGTATATACATACCGACCATGGCGATACTCGAGGACAACAGGGTATGGTATATACATACCGACCATGGCGATACTCGAGGACAACAGGGTATGGTATATACATACCGACCATGGCGATACTCGAGGACGACAGGGTATGGTATATACATACCGACCATGGCGATACTCGAGGACGACAGGGTATGGTATATACATACCGACCATGGCGATACTCGAGGACGACAGGGTATGGTATAGTACAGGGTATGGTATACGTACCGACCATGGCGCTGACCTCCCCCGCCATGAGAACAGGCACCGTCTCGTTGTACAGGTTGACGTCTATGATGCCTTTCCGTATGGTCTCCCCCACCTTGGCTCCAAGCAGCATGGAACCCAACGTCTCAAAGATGGACGCCAGGATACAGGCCTGTTTCAGCGTCACCACCCCCGACCCCACCGCCGTCCCGAACGAGTTGGCCACGTCGTTGGCCCCAACAGAGAAGGCAAGAATGAAGGCTATGACGAAGCCCAGGATCACCATCCACAGGTACTCCTGTAAATCCACCATCTTGACTCTCTATAAAAATAAATCCCAATCCACAGGGAAAACAAGGGAAAACTAAGCCAAACTAACTAAGGTGAGCTAGCTGTTAATATGTTGGAGAGGAGCTGTAAATCCTTTCCTCTGTGCGTACGAAGCTCTGCTGTGACTTCTTCCCCTTCCTGGTTGTGTTCAGATGGAGGGGAGCAACGTGTCGCTAACTGAGTGTCTGGAGATCAGTCTGTGGAGAAGAGCAGGCTAGTGGCGGACAGAGGGGGCATTCCATGGCTCAGAGCTGAGACAGTCCCATCTACACCCTTCCCTCATCTGACAAACAAAACAAAACAAAGAGAGGTTAGAGGTCATGATTAGGATAGATATCCTGAGAGTCTACTGAATACTGGTAACACAGGGTGAGTGAAGAAGAGAGAGAGGTTAGAGGTCATGATTAGGATAGATATCCTGAGAGTCTACTGAATACTGGTAACACAGGGTGAGTGAAGAAGAGAGAGAGGTTAGAGGTCATGATTAGGATAGATATCCTGAGAGTCTACTGAATACTGGTAACACAGGGTGAGTGAAGAAGAGAGAGAGGTTAGAGGTCATGATTAGGATAGATATCCTGAGAGTCTACTGAATACTGGTAACACAGGGTGAGTGAAGAAGAGAGAGAGGTTAGAGGTCATGATTAGGATAGATATCCTGTGAGTCTACTGAATACTGGTAACACAGGGTGAGTGAAGAAGAGAGAGAGGTTAGAGGTCATGATTAGGATAGATATCCTGAGAGTCTACTGAATACTGGTAACACAGGGTGAGTGAAGAAGAGAGAGAGGTTAGAGGTCATGATTAGGATAGATATCCTGAGAGTCTACTGAATACTGGTAACACAGGGTGAGTGAAGAAGAGAGAGAGGTTAGAGGTCATGATTAGGATAGATATCCTGAGAGTCTACTGAATACTGGTAACACAGGGTGAGTGAAGAAGAGAGAGAGGTTAGAGGTCATGATTAGGATAGATATCCTGAGAGTCTACTAAATACTGGTAACACAGGGTGAGTGAAGAAGACAAAAGAGGTGTCGTATTTGATGAACACAAGCCCACTAAAGGGAGTGTGGGGCTGGGCAGCATTCCGTATACCGGGGTATTTTTAGGAATGGGAATAGGGAGTGGGAATAGGGAGTGGGAATAGGGAATGGGGAATGGGAATAGGGAGTAGGAATAGGGAGTGGGAATAGGGAATGGGAAGTGGGAATAGGGAATAGGGAGTGGGAATAGGGAGTAGGAATAGGGAGTGGGAATAGGGAATGGGAATAGGGAGTAGGAATAGGGAGTGGGAATAGTGAATGGGAATAGGGAGTAGGAATAGGGAGTGGGAATAGGGAATGGGAATAGGGAATGGGAATAGGGAATGGGAATAGGGAATAGGGAGTAGGAATAGGGAGTGGGAATAGGGAATGGGAATAGGGAATGGGAATAGGGAATAGGGAATGGGATGAGGGTATAGGGAGTAGGAATAGTGAGTGGGAATAGGGAGTAGGAATAGGGAGTGGGAATAGTGAATGGGAATAGGGAGTAGGAATAGGGAGTAGGAATAGGGAGTGGGAATAGGGAATGGGAATAGGGAATGGGAATAGGGAATGGGAATAGGGAGTAGGAATAGGGAGTGGGAATAGGGAATGGGAATAGGGAATGGGAATAGGGAATGGGAATAGGGAATGGGAATAGGGAATAGGGAATGGGAATAGGGAATAGCGTCCTTTTGTGCACTGCCAGTAATACCATATACCCCGGTACAAAAACGGTATGAACATCTTGATACCGCCCAATCGTGTGTGTGTGTGTGTGTGTGTGTGTGCGCGCGCGCGCTTGCACGCATGTCAAAGTAAGCAGAGGACAACTCTGATAACCAATCACAATAGGAAAATCATTGTATGGTCATCTGCACTTTAAAAATAATCAAATCATCCCCGTTAGCTGGACACTGTCGGCAGCGAGGCTATAAAAAGACGATATAAAAAGGCTATAAAAAGAGTGTGTGGTGAATGAGATGAGAGCTATGTGTTCAGCGTTGGAAGTAGCATATTGACACCACAACAAGGCCCCTGCTGACAGCTGCTATAAAAGTCTGATCACATTTCACTGCGTTCTCCTCTACTGGGCTCCCATCCGGATAAGATGGCATCTGATTTGGGCCAGTATCCACAAAGAGCCTTGGAGCAGGATGATCATCTAGGATCAGTATCCATATCAGTATATTCATTATGATATAAAAGTCTCCCAGTTATCAGCCAGTACTAGCTACCACCTAGCTGATACCACTATACAGTCTCCCAGTCAGCCAGCACCTAGCTGATACCACTTTACAGTCTCCCAGTCAGCCAGCCAGTACTAGCTACCACCTAGCTGATACCACTATACAGTCTCCCAGGTAACAGCCAGCACCTAGCTGATACCTCTATACAGTCTCCCAGTACTAGCTACCACCTAGCTGATACCACTATACAGTCTCCCAGTCAGCCAGCACCTAGCTGATACCACTATACAGTCTCCCAGTACTAGCTACCACCTAGCTGATACCTCTATACAGTCTCCCAGTACTAGCTACCACCTAGCTGATACCACTATACAGTCTCCCAGGTATCAGCCAGCACCTAGCTGATACCACTATACAGTCTCCCAGTCAGCCAGCCAGTACTAGCTACCACCTAGCTGATACCACTATACAGTCTCCCAGTCAGCCAGCACCTAGCTGATACCACTATACAGTCTCCCAGTCATCAGCTACCACCTAGTCCTCCCAGTCATCAGCTACCACTAGCTGATACTACTATACAGTCTCCCAGTTATCAGCCACCACCTAGCTGATACCTCTATACAGTCTCCCAGTACTAGCTACCAGCTAGCTGATACCTCTATACAGTCTCCCAGTACTAGCTACCACCTAGCTGATACCACTATACAGTCTCCCAGTCAGCCAGCACCTAGCTGATACCACTATACAGTCTCCCAGTCATCAGCTACCACCTAGTCCTCCCAGTCATCAGCTACCACCTAGTCCTCCCAGTCATCAGCTACCACTAGCTGATACTACTATACAGTCTCCCAGTTATCAGCCACCACCTAGCTGATACCACTATAACAGTCTCCCAGTTATCAGCTGGTTAGAGCGTTGGGACAGTAAACGAAAGGTTGCTTGTTCAAATCCCCGAGCCGGTGATGTGGGGGAAAAAAATCTGCCGTTTTGCCCTGGAGCAAAGCAGTTCACACCCACAACAACTGGATTGAATGTTGATTAAGGCAGCTCCCCCGCAGAGGTGTTTAGTTAAATGGGGAAGACATTTCGGTTGAATGCAATTCAGTTGTGCAACTGACGAGGTATCCCCTTTCCCCACATTAGCTGGCTGATGACACTACAAAGCCTCCCGGTTAGCAACCTACACTAGCTAAAAAACCTACTGCTAATGTCTAGTTTTCAACAAATTGCATAGTATAACTACCAAGCGGAATATATAAACCAAGCAGAAGGACCAAACAAAACATATACCTACCAAGCAAGTAGTAATTAAAATAAGCATTAAAACATTACCGTCTTCCAGTAGGCTAGCTCCACCAGCACTTTAGACGGCATCAAACATTATTTACAGTGTAGTCAGGACTAGTCCGAACCCTGCTCTCACTGCTTTAGTCCTCCTGCTGCAGCTTGCCGTCTTAAAAGGTTCTTAGTGAGAGAGTCACCACCACAACACAAACAAGCAGTGAGAGGGTTTTTTAAATGAGCCTATAAGTACATGCAGACTTCCCAAGGCTGAGACAGGCAGGCAGCTACGGGGCTATTCTCAGATGAACAAAACATGTTTATGGATTCAACCAGTTAACACTAGCAACAGCCTAAACATATTTAGATTCTGACCTCAGACCTGTATTTGGGTGAAAACAGTATATACTAGGTAGCTGACAACTTGTTTATGAGCTGTTCCCAGACCTGTATTTGGGTGACGACAGTAGATAGCTCTGAGCTGACACTTGTTTATGAACAGATTCCAGACCTGTATTTGGGTGATGACAATAGACACTAGGTAACTGACACATTATTTATGAGCTATACCCAGACCTGTACTTAGGTGAAGACAGTAAATTGCTCTAAGCTGACACTTGTTTATGAACAGACTCCAGATCTGTATTTCGGTGAATACTCTAGGTTAGATGTCTTCTAGAGACACAAAATTCCAGGTTCGGGTCCCAAATTCTTACTGTTGTCTAGGACCTGGGTCAGGTCTGATATAATTGCCACGGGTCTCGGTAGGTGCAATTAAAATGTATTTAAATCGACTGGACCTGTCCACTGTTAATTAAAATGTATTTAAATCGACTGGACCCGTCTTCTGTTAAGTGAATGGATTTATCGACTGGACCCGATTGCACCTGTCCTCTGTTAATTTAATGTGTGTGACATGATGAAAGCAGCGCAAGCTTGTTATGTGTCAGCCAATTGCAACTCAATAAAACGTACAGCTTATGGGGCGCAGGGTAGCCTAGTGGTTAGAGAGTTGGACTAGTAACTGGTAACTGGAAGGTTGCAAGTTCAAATCCCCGAGCTGACAACGTTTCAAATCTGTCGTTGTGCCCCTGAACAAGGCAGTTAACCCACTGTTCCTAGACCGTCATTGAAAATAAGAATTTGTTCTTAAAAAGACTTGCCTAGTTAAATAAAAGGTAAAAAAAATATATTTAAAATATATTTAAAAAATGCCCAGCTGGTTCCAGCTGCGCAACTGCTGCTAAGCCTTGGCTACTGTCGATTGCAAAGATGGACTTTGCAAGGCCTGTATTTGGGCAGACAGGGACAGCGTCATGGCAAAGAATATAATTTCAGCCTGTCTATCTGGTAACCCAACTGATCACAAACGACTTTTTCATTCAGGTAAAATTAAAGTTACGGAGTACAGTGAAAAGAAACCGACAAGAGCCGAGTTTTAATATTGTAGTGGACAAAGATTTTTTTTTTAAATTCACTATCACATTTATCATTTGTTTTCTCATGATCTTTAATATGCAGAAAGTGTCTTGTTTCATTTCATACTAGCATTTGTTGAGACATTTTTGTTGGCCAAATGAAGTTCGGTCTATTTAAAGATAGGATATAAGTAGGCCTGTTGTCAAATAAATAGCATTAGCCTATTGCTGTCATTTGTTGGTAATTGCTGCAATATAGGCCACACCCTCCAGACAAAAGATTTTGCGTGTCCCCTGGGGAGGTTCGAGGACACAAAAAGACAGAGGTGATCTACCATCTTTTACAACTACCGTATTACTGGGGTTTACCAGCCAGACTATTGGGCGCCAGAAATGTGGATTCCAAGGGGGGGGGGAAGGAGGAGTCAGGCTATGACACCGCACCTTGTAACAAACGGAAGTAGTACCAAGAGTGCCGGTGACATTTGAACAAATGTATCAAAATGAAGGACTCGTTTGGTATCACTAGAGGCATACTGTGATATTTGTCGTCTTTTTCTATGTCATTTACAAGGGGTATAATGTACATTTGCTGTAACATGGAATTAATGTATTTATTTCACCCGAGGCATGTTTAGAACCTACAGGCTACGTATTCTGTTTTCTGTACATTACAAAACAGTCTGTGGACACTTAGGAGGAAATCTTAATTTTATGTGAGGACTGGCTTCCGTCTGCCCATTCTACCATAAAGGCCTGATTGGTGGAGTGCTGCAGAGATGCTTGTCCTTCTGGAAGGTTCTCCCATCTCCACAGATGAACTCTGGAGCTCCGTCAGAGTGACCGTCGGGTTCTTGGTCACCACTCTGACCAAGGCCCTTCTTTCCCAATTGTTCAGTTTGGCCGGGCGGTCAGCTCTAGGATAATTCTTATATTTAAGAATGATGGAGGCCACTGTGTTCATGGGGACCTTCAATACTGTAGAAATGTTTTGGTACCTTTCCCCCAGATCTGTGCCTCGGCACAAATCCTGTCTCGGAGCTCTACGGACAATACCTTTGAAAACCGATGTCAAAGCTGCCGTGCATACCTATATGACGTAATGATGCAAAGTAAAATGTTGAGCTACACAGCATTCCTAACCATTCCCAGCATGCAACACAGCATTCCTAACCTGTCTGCTGTATGGAGCGAGCAGTCACAACAAGTCCAGCAGTCATTTGAAAAGAGTAAGTACATTTCAGCAAGACAACTCAAAGGCGAAATCCAGTAACGCCAAGATAATGGAATTCATTCGCCCTTGACAATCAATCGTTCTCTGTCGAGGGTGATGTTGGCTTTCAATGACTGATCGAGCACCGGTACACACACTACCAAGTGCGCTATTTTTCAGATGTTGCCCTACCGGAGCAACACAGTATTAGCGTCACTGCTATTAGCTTCACGACATACTATGGAACGCTGTTTGGGTCTTTGCGTGTCAAAAAAGATACATGTCAAATAGCACTAGTTGACAAATTAAATACGTTTTTAATTTAGCATGTCAAATAGCACAGTTCTATTATAGAATGTTGTGTGTTCTGAATTTGCACGTGCAAGCCAAGCGCCACCACTACTATCAGTAGCGCTGTCAAAAGCTGTACCAACAAAAAAAGTCTGTAAACAAGCAAACACCGGGTCACGAACGATGCGTTTACAATACCGTGTTGGTAATAAAACATTATTTGTTTGAGCGCAACTTCTGGGGTAGCTAGCTTTAGCTTGGTTCCTAGCTAGCACCAATACAACCAGCCTGAACACAACGACCAGTTAAAACTGCAGTCAATTTCATTATTCATAGCAATGATTTAGGAATCCTTGTAAGTATTAGCTAGGTAGCCACTTGTTGTTCACCTATTGAAATTGAACGTTATAAGCAGCCAGCTAGCTTCATCTGGCTTGTGAGGCTCGACCGGACCGGGTCGTATAGCTTAGTCACAACCAGGATTAGGCACAAAAGTGGAATTTGTTGTTTGCCTTCAAAATAAAAGTATGTCATTGACAGTGATGCAAATGAATACAATAGCAGAATTATGCCATAATTGAAAAGATCATGCTAAACAAGGTTGGAATGAAATCAACAAAAGACAATAATTTGTCAATTTGACAAAAATCTGTTGAAATCACACTGAATGTATTATATTTTAGAATTGCATACGTATTAAACTGTGCATCCTTAACTATGGATTGTGGATCAATGACATGGGGTATCAGTCGAAAAAAAAAAAAAAAAAAGAGAATTTCCTTCCTCTCCGGCAACTGAGTTAGGAAGGACACCTGTATCTTTGTAGTGACTGGGTGTATTGATACACCATCCAAAGTGTAATTAATAACTTCCCCATGCTCAGAGATATTCAATTTCCTATTATTTTTTTAAAAATATGTTTTAATTTTTTTAACTACCAGAAAGTGCTCTTCTTTGAGAGGGGAAACCTCCCTGGTCTTTGAATCTATTTTGGAAATTCACTGCTCGACTGAGGGACATTACAGAGATGAGGTAGTCATTTAAAAAGTCATGTTAAAACACTATTATTGCACACGCAGTCCATGCAACTTATGAAGCACATGTTTACTCCTGAACAATTTTAGTCTTGCCATAACAAAAGGGTTGAATACTTATTGACTCAAGACATTTAAGCTATCATGTTTTATTCATTTGTAAAAAATAATAATAATAATAATCTAAAAACAAAAAAATAAAATTCCACTTTGACATTATGGGGTATTCTGTATAGGCCAGTGACACAATCTCAATTTAATTGATTAAATTCAGGCTGTAACACGACCAAATGTGGAAAGTCAAGGTGTGTGTATATATATATATATATATACACACTATATATACAAAAGTATGTGGACACCCCTTTAAATTAGTGGATTTGGTATTATTTCAGCCACACCCATTGCTGACAGGTGTAAAAAAAAAAAAAATCAAGCACACAGCCATGCAATCTCCATAGACAAACATTGGCAATGGAACGGCCTTACTGAAAAGCTCAGTGACTTTCAACGTGGCACCGTCATAGAAAAAGTACAAAAACATGTAAGGTGCTCAAGATAATCTGCTAAATTACTAAAAATGTAAACGTTAAAAAAAATTGCCTTTCGGGTCTGTTGGGAAAGCCACAGATCCATTTCTAAAACGGGTCTAACTTTAAAACTGTGAAGACGTCTACTGTAGGTAGCTGACACATTGTTTATGAACTCTACCCAGACCTATATTTGTGTGAAGACGCGAGCTGAAATGTTGTTTATGAGTCGAATGGAGGCCTGTATTTGGGCAGACAGGGACAGCGTCATGGCAAAGAATATAATTTCAGCCTGTCTATCTGGTAACCCAACTGATCACAAAGCGGCAGAACCAGACACTAGCAACAGATTATGGGAGTAGGTACGATAACAAACACATTTTCTCTCACCGCCAGAATGTGTTAGAATGTGTCAGACAGATGGTTGGTGTACTGCAGTGGAGTCCGCTACAATAACAGCTTCTGGAAATGAAGGAACACACCTGGTATCAAATACCATTAAAAATCTTTCAAATTATTTTAGCATTTGCTTCAGCCTGACCAGGAGTGCCAGATGCACAGGGTTTGCACTTTCTCATTGTTTCCATTGCACAAGGGAAGCTCAATCAAGCCCAGATTCAGTATTTGTAATGATTTCTGAATGGTATTTCAACCCGGGTTTGGACAGAAGCAACCTGCCTGCGATGCTCATGTCCCCTACACAGGATTCAAACCCCCCAGAGAAATCTCACCTTCTGATAAAAAAAAAAACCTCATCCTGATACACAATGGAACGGTCTGATTTGTTTACCCCAAAATATTATCCAAGTCAATTTATATAGGAGGTAATGCAGCACATTTTCTCCTATATAAAGCCTATTGTCTAACAGGGAATTTAAATGTAAACAGCTTGAAAGCCAGACTAACACATTAACTGATTGTGTGCTCTGGGCACGTGGGCTACGAATCTCTTTCCTAAAACATCCCACTCTACTAGCGCTCGTGCCACTCAGACACAGTCCCCCCTCTCTCCAGCGCCCTCCCTCTGTCCCCCCTCTCTCCAGCTCCCTCCCTCTGTCCCATAGCCCACCCTCTCTCTCCAGCTCCCTCCCTCTGTCCCACCTTCTCTCCAGCTCCCTCCCTCTGTCCCACAGCCCACCCTCTCTCTCCAGCTCCCTCCCTCTGTCCCACAGCCCACCCTCTCTCTCCAGCTCCCTCCCTCTGTCCCATAGCCCACCCTCTCTCTCCAGCTCCCTCCCTCTGTCCCTCAGCCCACCCTCTCTCCAGCTCCCTCCCTCTGTCCCACAGCCCACCCTCTCTCCAGCTCCCTCCCTCTGTCCCACAGCCCACCCTCTCTCTCCAGCTCCCTCCCTCTGTCCCACAGCCCACCCTCTCTCTCCAGCTCCCCCCTCTGTCCAGCTCCCTCCCACCCTCTCTCCAGCGCCCTCCCTCTGTCCCCCCTCTCTCCAGCGCCCTCCCTCTGTCCCCCCTCTCTCCAGCGCCCTCCCTCTGTCCCCCCTCTCTCCAGCGCCCTCCCTCTGCACCCCCTCTCTCCAGTGTCCCCCCTCTCTCCAGCTCCCACCCTCTGTCCCACCCTCTCTCCAGCTCCCACCCTCTGTCCCACAGCCCACCTTCTCTCCAGCTCCCACCCTCTGTCCCCCCTCTCTCCAGCTCCCTCCCTCTGTCCCACAGCCCACCCTCTCTCTCCAGCTCCCTCCCTCTGTCCCACCCTCTCTCCAGCTCCCTCCCTCTGTCCCACAGCCCACCCCCTCTCTCCAGCTCCCACCCTCTGCCCCCCCTCTCTCCAGCTCCCTCCCTCTGTCCCACAGCCCACCCTCTCTCTCCAGCTCCCTCCCTCTGTCCCACCCTCTCTCCAGCGCCCTCCCTCTGTCCCACAGCCCACCCTCACTCTCCAGCGCCCTCCCTCTGTCCCATCCTCTCTCCAGCTCCCTCCCTCTGTCCAACAGCCCAGATCTCTCTAGAACACTTACTTAGTGCCCTATCAGACCCTTGTGTGTTTCGCTGGCCCAACATCAACCACAACACCCACTAAACTACAGCTTTCACACAACGTAGTCCCAACAATGGCTACAGGCCGCTGCTTGATCCTCAATGTTGCATAGTGACTATGGACAGATACATAACCTGTTGGGAAATGGCACCTTATTCCCTTTATAGTGCACTACTTTGGACCAGGGCCAATAGTAATGCCGTATATAGGGATTACATAGTACACTTACGCAATGAAGGTCTACAGTAGTCACAACAGCACTGTAAGGTAGCACCATGGTGTAGCTGGAGGACAGCTAGCTTCCATCCTCCTCTGGCTATATTGACTTCAATACAAAACCTAGGAGGCTTGTGCTCCTCACCCCCTTCCATAGACTTACATGGTAATTATGATGACTTCCAGAGGACGTCCTCCGTCCTCCTCAATTGTCTGATCAAAGGATCAGAGAATTACCCTGGTACTACGCATGTGTGACTTAGAAGCTTGGTGAGTTGGTGATATTATTGGATAGATTAAGATGGTGAATAGTGATAGAGGCATTTTTAGGGAATTATTCAATTCAAATTAGTTTATTCAAACTACAGGATACGGAGGTAGATTATATACTGTTTACTTGGTTTTAGAACTTTTGGGCGGGTTAGGGTTAGGGTTTTTGGGCGGGTTAGGGTTTTTGGGCGGGTTAGGGTTTTTGGGCATGTTAGGGTTAGGGTTTTTGGGCATGTAGGGTTAGGGTTAGGGTTTTTGGGCATGTTAGGGTTTTTGGGCATGTTAGGGTTAGGGTTTTTGGGCATGTTAGGGTTAGGGTTTTTGGGCATGTTAGGGTTAGGGTTTTTGGGCATGTTAGGGTTAGGGTTTTTGGGCATGTTAGGGTTAGGGTTTTTGGGCATGTTAGGGTTAGGGTTTTTGGGCATGTTAGGGTTAGGGTTTTTGGGCATGTAGGGTTAGGGTTAGGGTTTTTGGGCATGTTAGGGTTAGGGTTTTTGGGCATGTTAGGGTTAGGGTTTTTGGGCATGTTAGGGTTAGGGTTTTTGGGCATGTTAGGGTTAGGGTTTTTGGGCATGTAGGGTTAGGGTTAGGGTTTTTGGGAATGTTAGACTTGGCTTTTAGGTGGCGCGATGAAAGGGACAGTTCTACTGACAAGGATCTTTCAGAATGTGGTTCAACTGTGGCACAGAACCAGATAGCTGTGTGTGTGTGTGTGTGTGTGTGTGTGTGTGTGTGTGTGTGTGTGTGTGTGTGTGTGTGTGTGTGTGTGTGTGTGTCAGGGGGAATTGTCAGGCCTGATATTCTAAACAGGGAAACAGTGAACGAGACAGCTGCAGCAGACACACACCAGAACCATTCCCATCTGCTCATTCTAGAACCTTCACAGAACTCTCCCATCTGCTCATTCTAGAACCTTCACAGAACTCTCCCATCTGCTCATTCTAGAACCTTCACAGAACTCTCCCATCTGCTCATTCTAGAACCTTCACAGAACTCTCCCATCTGCTCATTCTAGAATATTCCTGTCTCCTGGTATCCCCATTCGCTACTCTTCCTGGGGTCCACAAAAAAAACACTGACGGACAAGTCACACAAATTTAAACTACAATGATATACAAACAATACAAATAAAACAGAACGACGTTCTGAAGAGACCAAATTCACAAACACTTCTATTTATACACTCATCACTTACATACAGGCTCACATACAAACACTCACCTATGACACAAATCAACCCCCCCCACCCCCAGAGAGACTTAACGTCTGTGAAAGCACATAGCAGCTGTAGCCAGCTTTAAAAAATACCAGTGTTCAAATTTAATTTAGGAAATAATTGGACAAGTTTGAATTCTCCCACACATACACTAAAAGTATTTTTTTCAGAAGAAGGTTCTACACCAGCGTATCTAACCTAATATATTGATGGGAAATTAATAAAATCTTCAGCAAATGCCAGTCCTTGAATTGAAAAAAAAACAACAACAAAAAACATCCCAACCTTAATCAGAATAATCTGAGGGATTTAAAGCTCTCGACGGTTCTTTACTGTCAAAAAAACGTTTGAGATCAATCTAGACAAACCAATGTTTTATGACCACATAACAGGGAGTCAGCCTTCCCTCCATTCCCTGCATTTGTTGATCACAGTTCTGCTCTCAATTCCATGGACCAACACAGTGAATGGAATTCCATGGACCAACACAGTGAACGGAATTCCATGGATCAACACAGTGAACGGAATTCCATGGATCAACACAGTGAATGGAATTCCATGGACCAACACAGTGAACGGAATTCCATGGACCAACACAGTGAACGGAATTCCATGGACCAACACAGTGAATGGAATTCCATGGACCAACACAGTGAATGGAATTCCATGGACCAACACAGTGAACGGAATTCCATGGATCAACACAGTGAACGGAATTCCATGGATCAACACAGTGAATGGAATTCCATGGACCAACACAGTGAACGGAATTCCATGGACCAACACAGTGAACGGAATTCCATGGACCAACACAGTGAACGGAATTCCATGGACCAACACAGTGAACGGAATTCCATGGACCAACACAGTGAACGGAATTCCATGGACCAACACAACACAGTGAACGGAATTCCATGGACCAACACAGTGAACGGAATTCCATGGACCAACACAGTGAACGGAATTCCATGGACCAACACAGTGAACGGAATTCCATGGACCAACACAACACAGTGAACGGAATTCCATGGACCAACACAGTGAATGGAATTCCATGGACCAGTGAACAGAATTCCATGGACCAGTGAACGGAATTTCATGGACTAACAACACAGTGAACGGAATTCCATGGACCAGTGAACAGAATTCCATGGACCAGTGAACGGAATTCCATGGACCAGTGAACGGAATTCCATGGACCAGTGAACGGAATTCCATGGACCAGTGAACAGAATTCCATGGACCAGTGAACGGAATTCCATGGACCAGTGAACGGAATTCCATGGACCAACACAACACAGTGAACAGAATTCCATGGACCCGTGAACGGAATTCCATGGACCAACACAACACAGTGAACAGCATTCCATGGACCAACACCACAGTGAATGGAATTCCATGGACCAACACAACACAGTGAACGGAATTCCATGGACCAACACAACACAGTGAACGGAATTCCATGGACCAACACAACACAGTGAATGGAATTCCATGGACCAACACAACACAGTGAATGGAATTCCATGGACCAACACAACACAGTGAATGGAATTCCATGGACCAACACAACACAGTGAACGGAATTCCATGGACCAACACAGTGAACGGAATTCCATGGACCAACACAACACAGTGAACGGAATTCCATGGATCAACACAGTGAACGGAATTCCATGGACCAACACAACACAGTGAACGGAATTCCATGGACCAACACAGTGAACGGAATTCCATGGATCAACACAGTGAACGGAATTCCATGGATCAACACAGTGAACGGAATTCCATGGACCAACACAACACAGTGAATGGAATTCCATGGACCAACACAACACAGTGAACGGAATTCCATGGACCAACACAGTGAACGGAATTCCATGGACCAACACAACACAGTGAACGGAATTCCATGGATCAACACAGTGAACGGAATTCCATGGACCAACACAACACAGTGAACGGAATTCCATGGACCAGCTAAACAAGCGAAACATATTTACCCGCTTCGAGGAAAATCCTTTCCACTCTACCTCTCCTGCTTTTAGACTACCTTTCTTCAAATCCAATCAAATTACACACGTTCTGAGCTACATCAAATTCGACCTCAAAATGGCCAAAGAAATATACTGAACAAAAATAAACTGTTCACCTGCTAGGCTATCCATATTACCAAACCGTTCACTAGCTAGGCTAACCATATTACCAATCCGTTCACTAGCTAGGCTAACCATATTACCAAACCGTTCACTAGCTAGGCTATCCATATTACCAAACCGTTCACTAGCTAGGCTAACCATATTACCAAACCGCTCACTAGCTAGGCTATCCATATTACCAAACCGTTCACTAGCTAGGCTATCCATATTACCAAACCGTTCACCTGCTAGGCTATCCATATTACCAAACCGCTCACTAGCTAGGCTATCCATATTACCAAACCGTTCACTAGCTAGGCTAACCATATTACCAAACCGTTCACTAGCTAGGCTAACCATATTACCAAACCGTTCACTAGCTAGGCTAACCATATTACCAAACCGTTCACTAGCTAGGCTAACCATATTACCAAACCGTTCACTAGCTAGGCTAACCATATTACCAAACCGTTCACTAGCTAGGCTAACCATATTACCAAACCGTTCACTAGCTAGGCTAACCATATTACCAAACCGTTCACTAGCTAGGCTAACCATATTACCAAACCGTTCACTAGCTAGGCTAACCATATTACCAAACCGTTCACTAGCTAGGCTATCCATATTACCGGAGGGTCATCTTATTCTTTCTAATTTATGGAAGATCTTTGGAGATAACAATAGATGGAAAGTCAAAGACACTTGTCTCCCCTATCCATCTGTGGTGAAGTTTTTCCCTCAATGTTTATGACAAATCCAACTCCAGAACCAGCCATTGTCTAGCCTAGCTGGCTATTCTTTTGAATACAGTGTAGCAAAAACAGATAACATTAGCTAGCTAATGTCGAATATTTATCAGAAGCCTGCGTCATTCGTCATAGGAACGGAATATGTCGAAATAGGGGGCGGCATTGCCCTCTAGTGGGGGCATTTAATGGTTCAGGCCATGGCCTGTTCCTGTAGCGTTCAATGAAAAATACAGGCAAAAAAAAGAGAGAGTATAAAAATTGAAGTGATTTAAATGAGATGACGGTTAGAGCAGCCTGTACTCCATGATTAAGCCACGAGACAGTGTCGTCTGAATAAGTGGGCCACCGTGACAGTCTTCAAGGACATCAAACATGTGTGATGTGTGTGTTTTTATCCTATATTTATAGATTTAATCCCAGGCCCCCGTTCCCGCAGGAGGCCTTTTGCCTTTTGGTAGGCAGTCATTGTAAATAAGAATTTGTTCTTAACCGACTTGCCTAGTTAAATAAAAAGATAAAATTTAAAAAATTATGATGCAACTTTTATGGCCATTTCTTCTCTAGAAACAATCTAGGATCCGACCAGTCAGTTCTAGCATTACCCAATCACCATTAGATATCCCACTGTTGTCCCACACGTCTTCCTTTTTTAAAATGTAACATGAACCTTGGCACTGCAGCTCCACTGACTCAGGCCGCAGACAGACACTGGCTCAGGCCGCAGACAGACACTGGCTCAGGGCGCAGACAGACACTGGCTCAGGGCGCAGACAGACACTGGCTCAGGCCGCAGACAGACACTGGCTCAGACAGACACCGCAGACAGACTGATATAGCAGACAGACTCTGACCAACAGCACACACAGCCACAGACAGAGACAGACAGAGAGAAACAGGCTCTGACCAACAACACAGACAGACAGACAGACAGACAGAGAGAGAGACAGGAAGACAGAGAGACAGGGAGACAGCGAGAGAGAGACAGGAAGACAGAGAGACAGGGAGACAGACAGAGAGACAGACAGACAGACAGACAGAGCCAGACAGAGAGAGAGACATACAGGGAGAGAGAGACAGGGAGAGAGACAGACAGGGAGAGAGACGGCGTATGGCATCAGGACCCATAGCTAACAGACACACATCATATGGCATCAGGACCCATAGCTAACAGACACACATCATATGGCATCAGGACCCATAGCTAACAGACACACCATCATCTGATGAGGACTCACAAGGAAAATAATCAAAGTCCCTCCATGACACCTCAACAGTGTACAGGCTTGATACATACAGAAAACGCACACACATTAAAAAAACAGATTACTTACAATGGAATCCTCAAACACTACTTAAGAGACAGAATAACAGAGAGCGAGCGAGAGAGAGACATATAGCTGGTCTCGCAGTCAACTCAACTCACCTTCAGCATGCAGTCTCCTCACATCAGAAAGAGAGGGAACAGAGGAGAAAGGGACAGAATACACAAAGACAGGGATCAGATCAACATGCAGTGAGAGGAATGAAGACAGATAGATGAAGAGAGAGAGAGAAGAGAGAGAAGAGAGAGAGGAGAGAGAGAGAGAGAGAGAGAGAGAGAGTCGATGTTGCGGCCACAGCGCAGCAGTCTAGACTCTAGACTGCCTCTTAAAGGAAGGCATCCGCAGCTGCACCACAGCACCAGCGGGCCAATCAGAAACCAGCTTGGAGGCAGAGCACCACACACTGGCCAATTGCATGAGGGGAGGCCAGGGAGATGGAGACAGAGGTAGTGAACAAAACAGGGGATGTTGAGGGGGTGAGGAGAGGTGGCGTGTGTATCTAGCAGCCAGGAACAGCCATGCAGTTAGACCAAGGGCATTGTGAACCCCCCCCCCCCCCATCACTACCACATTGTAACAGAAGTATCCTGTAACTCCCTCCGTCACTACCACATTGTAACAGAAGTCACTCCATCACCACCACATTGTAACAGAAGTCCCTCCATCACTACCACATTGTAACAGAAAGACTGTAACTCCCTCCATCACTACCACATTGTAACAGAAGTCCCTCCGTCACTACCACATTGTAACAGAAGTCTCCTGTAACTCCCTCCGTCACTACCACATTGTAACAGAAGTCTCCTGTAACTCCCTCCATCACTACCACATTGTAACAGAACTCCCTCCATCACTACCACATTGTAACAGAAAGACTGTAACTCCCTCCATCACTACCACATTGTAACAGAAAGACTGTAACTCCCTCCATCACTACCACATTGTAACATAAGTCCCTCCATCACTACCACATTGTAACAGAAAGACTGTAACTCCCTCCATCACTACCACATTATAACATAAGTCCCTCCATCACTACCACATTGTAACAGAAAGACTGTAACTCCCTCCATCACTACCACATTGTAACAGAAAGACTAACTCCCTCCATCACTACCACATTGTAACAGAAAGACCGTAACTCCCTCCATCACTACCACATTGTAACAGAACTCCGTCCATCACTACCACATTGTAACAGAAAGACTGTAACTCCCTCCATCACTACCACATTGTAACAGAAAGACTGTAACTCCCTCCATCACTACCACATTGTAACAGAAAGACTAACTCCCTCCATCACTACCACATTGTAACAGAAAGACCGTAACTCCCTCCATCACTACCACATTGTAACAGAAAGACTAACTCCCTCCATCACTACCACATTGTAACAGAACTCCCTCCATCACTACCACATTGTAACAGAAAGACTGTAACTCCCTCCATCACTACCACATTGTAACAGAAGTCCCTCCATCACTACCACATTGTAACATAAGTCCCTCCGTCACTACCACATTGTAAGAGAAGTCCCTCCATCACTACCACATTGTAACAGAAGTCCCTCCATCACTACCACATTGTAAGAGAAGTCCCTCCGTCACTACCACATTGTAACAGAAGTATCCTGTAACTCCCTCCATCACTACCACATTGTAACAGAAGTATCCTGTAACTCCCTCCATCACTACCACATTGTAACAGAAGTATCCTGTAACTCCCTCCATCACTACCACATTGTAACAGAAGTCCCTCCATCACTACCACATTGTAACAGAAGTCTCCTGTAACTCCCTCCATCACTACCACATTGTAACAGAAGTCCCTCCATCACTACCACATTGTAAGAGAAGTCCCTCCGTCACTACCACATTGTAACAGAAGTATCCTGTAACTCCCTCCATCACTACCACATTGTAACAGAAGTATCCTGTAACTCCCTCCATCACTACCACATTGTAACAGAAGTATCCTGTAACTCCCTCCATCACTACCACATTGTAACAGAAGTCACTCCATCACCACCACATTGTAACAGAAGTCCCTCCATCACTACCACATTGTAACAGAAAGACTGTAACTCCCTCCATCACTACCACATTGTAACAGAAGTCCCTCCGTCACTACCACATTGTAACAGAAGTCTCCTGTAACTCCCTCCGTCACTACCACATTGTAACAGAAGTCTCCTGTAACTCCCTCCATCACTACCACATTGTAACAGAACTCCCTCCATCACTACCACATTGTAACAGAAAGACTGTAACTCCCTCCATCACTACCACATTGTAACAGAAAGACTGTAACTCCCTCCATCACTACCACATTGTAACATAAGTCCCTCCATCACTACCACATTGTAACAGAAAGACTGTAACTCCCTCCATCACTACCACATTGTAACATAAGTCCCTCCATCACTACCACATTGTAACAGAAAGACTAACTCCCTCCATCACTACCACATTGTAACAGAAAGACCGTAACTCCCTCCATCACTACCACATTGTAACAGAACTCCCTCCATCACTACCACATTGTAACAGAAAGACTGTAACTCCCTCCATCACTACCACATTGTAACAGAAAGACTGTAACTCCCTCCATCACTACCACATTGTAACAGAAAGACTAACTCCCTCCATCACTACCACATTGTAACAGAAAGACCGTAACTCCCTCCATCACTACCACATTGTAACAGAAAGACTAACTCCCTCCATCACTACCACATTGTAACAGAACTCCCTCCATCACTACCACATTGTAACAGAAAGACTGTAACTCCCTCCATCACTACCACATTGTAACAGAAGTCCCTCCATCACTACCACATTGTAACATAAGTCCCTCCGTCACTACCACATTGTAAGAGAAGTCCCTCCGTCACTACCACATTGTAACAGAAGTATCCTGTAACTCCCTCCATCACTACCACATTGTAACAGAAGTCTCATGTAACTCCCTCCATCACTACCACATTGTAACAGAAGTCTCATGTAACTCCCTCCATCACTACCACATTGTAACAGAAGTATCCTGTAACTCCCTCCATCACTACCACATTGTAACATAAGTCCCTCCGTCACTACCACATTGTAAGAGAAGTCCCTCCGTCACTACCACATTGTAACAGAAGTATCCTGTAACTCCCTCCATCACTACCACATTGTAACAGAAGTCTCATGTAACTCCCTCCATCACTACCACATTGTAACAGAAGTATCCTGTAACTCCCTCCATCACTACCACATTGTAACAGAAGTCCCTCCATCACTACCACATTGTAACAGAAGATACTTCTGTAACTCCCTCCATCACCACCACATTGTAACAGAAGTATCCTGTAACTCCCTCCATCACCACCACATTGTAACAGAAGTCCCTCCATCACTACCACATTGTAACAGAAGATACTTCTGTAACTCCCTCCATCACTACCACATTGTAACAGAAGATACTTCTGTAACTCCCTCCATCACTACCACATTGTAACAGAAGATACTTCTGTAACTCCCTCCATCACTACCACATTGTAACAGAAGATACTTCTGTAAGTCCCTCCATCACTACCACATTGTAACAGAAGATACTTCTGTAACTCCCTCCATCACTACCACATTGTAACAGAAGTATCCTGTAACTCCCTCCATCACTACCACATTGTAACAGAAGTATCCTGTAACTCCCTCCATCACTACCACATTGTAACAGAAGTATCCTGTAACTCCCTCCATCACTACCACATTGTAACAGAAGTATCCTGTAACTCCCTCATTCTACCACATTGTAACAGAAATATCCTGTAACTCCCTCCCATCACTACCACATTGTAACAGAAGTATCCTGTAACTCCCTCCATCACTACCACATTGTAACAGAAGTATCCTGTAACTCCCTCCCATCACTACCACATTGTAACAGAAGTATCCTGTAACTCCCTCCCATCACTACCACATTGTAACAGAAGTATCCTGTAACTCCCTCCCATCACTACCACATTGTAACAGAAGTATCCTGTAACTCCCTCCATCACTACCACATTGTAACAGAAGTAGCAATCTGACTGGTAAACTCATGGGTCCACTCACAATGGCTGCCTGGTATTGTGATGCAATCATTGCCATGGTAATACAGAACGTTCATTCAAATGGGTGTTAACCGATGTGCCACATGTAACGGAATGTATTTTTGTCATGTCGTTTGAGTTGAATCAACAAATCACGGCACATATTTAAAAAAAAAAATGGATACATATTCAGCATCCACTTCCTGCTTTGCTCCTATGGGTCCTGTGCATTTGCAACGGGTGTCAGTCCAGCCATTATTGACGTGAATGGGGACGCCCGTCCTGTTCATTCTGTTTCCATGGCAACATACGCTGTCAGGAGCGGAGAGGACAAAAACATTTTTTTACGAGCGCAACTTGTTGTTGTTGTTGTTGTTGTTGCTGCTGCTGCTATTCAAACGGTTGTTACTGTGACCGCAGTCATTTGGCTGGACAATAACGATCATCAAAAAAAATTCCTTGACCGTCACAGCCTACTAATCACAGGTCTGAGTCTGCAATACGCAAAACACACATGCACACAATCTGGTTTTGTTTTCCTGCATCTCTTCTCTGCCTCTCTGTGGCACAATCCCTCGTTTCTAAAGAGGAGGTGAACAGTATGTTTTATGCTGCCCTCTCCTCACAGGCAGACACCAGCTCTCACAACAAAACAACGACACAAAAACAGGGATCGCTCTCCAAGCTGATCTATGGCCAGCCGTTAAGAGTTATGCGATCCAGTGTACTGGCGTCGGTCTGTTCACTCTGGGCTGATCTAGGAACAGCCGTTTTGGAGTACTCCGTCGGTCTTTCTTCGAGTCTGTGTGTGTGCCTGATCCTTCTCTTTTCAGCAATTATTTACACGGCAACAGCCATGATACCCATAGCAACCATTATACTACAGTGACCATGGTTATCATTGCAGCAGTCATATTATCATTCCAGCAGTCATATAGTCTTGCCTAGTTTAAATATATATACACACACACACACACACACACACACACACACACACACACACACAGTGGGGAGAACAAGTATTTGATAACCTGCAAAATTGGCAGTGTTTCCTACTTACAAAGTATGTAGAGGTCTGTAATTTTTATCATAGATACACTTCAACTGTGAGAGACGAAATCTAAAACAAAAATCCAGAAAATCACATTGTATGATTTTTAAGTAATTCATTTGCATTTTATTGCATGACATAAGTATTTGATCACCTACCAACCAGTAAGAATTCCGTCTCTCACAGACCTGTTAGTTTTTCTTTAAGAAGCCCTCCTGTTCTCCACTCATTACCTGTATTAACTGCACCTGTTTGAACTCGTTACCTGTATAAAAGACACCTGTCCACACACTCAATCAAACAGACTCCAACCTCTCCACAATGGCCAAGACCAGAGAGGGTGTAAGGACATCAGGGATAACATTGTAGAACTGCACAAGGCTGGGATGGGCTACAGGACAATAGGCAAGCAGCATGGTGAAAAGGCAACAACTGTTGGCGCAATTATTAGAAAATGGAAGAAGTTCAAGATGACGGTCAATCACCCTCGGTCTGGGGCTCCATGCAAGATCTCACCTCGTGGGGCATCAATGATCACGAGGAAGGTGAGGGATCAGGCCAGAACTACATGGCAGGACCTGGTCAATGACCTGAAGAGAGCTGGGACCACAGTCTCAAAGAAAACCATTAGTAACACACTACACCGTCATGGATTAAAATCCTGCAGCGCACGCAAGGTCCCCCTGCTCAAGCTAGCGCATGTCCAGGCCCGTTTGAAGTTTGCCAATGACCATCTGGATGATCCAGAGGAGGAATGGGAGAAGGTCATGTGGACTGATGAGACAAAATAGAGCTTTTTGGTCTAAACTTCACTCGCCGTGTTTGGAGGAGGAAGGACAACCCCAAGAACACCATCCCAACCGTGAAGCATGGAGGTGGAAGCATCATTCTTTGGGGATGCTTTTCTGCAAAGGGGACAGGACGACTGCACCGTATTGAGGGGAGGATGGATGGGGCCATGTATTGCGAGATCTTGGCCAATGACCTCCTTCCCTCAGTAAGAGCATTGAAGATGGGTCGTGGCTGGGTCTTCCAGCATGACAACGACCCGAAACACACAGCCAGGGCAACTAAGGAGTGGTAAGAAGCATCTCAAGGTCCTGGAGTGGCCTAGCCAGTCTCCAGACCTGAACCCAATAGAACATCTTTGGAGGGAGCTGAAAGTCCTTATTGCCCAGCGACAGCCCCAAAAACCTGAAGGATCTGGAGAAGGTTTGTATGGAGGAGTGGGCCAAAATCCCTGCTGCAGTGTGTGCAATCCTGGTCAAGAACTACAGGAAACGTATGATCTCTAAGTGCAAAACAAAGGTTTCTGTACCAAATATTAAGTTCTGCTTTTCTGATGTATCAAATACTTATGTCATGCAATAAAATGCAAATCAATTACTTACAAATCATACAATGTGATTTTCTGGATTTTTGTTTTAGATTCCGTCTCTCACAGTGGAAGTGTACCTATGATAAAAATTACAGACCTCTACACTGTGACTGTGCCTCTGACTGTGCCTTTAAACAGCTTGGAAAATTCCAGAATATGTCATGGCTTTAGAAGCTTCTGATAGAATAATTGACGTCATTTGAGTCAATTCTACCGCCACAAGTCTGGTTCATACTTGGCCGCAATTTCCAAACGCCTGAAGGTACCACGTTCATCTGTACAAACAATAGTACGCAAGTATAAACACCATGGGACCACACAGCCGTCATACCGCACAGGAAGGAGACGCGTTCTGTCTACTTGAGATGAACGTACTTTGGTGCGAAAAGTGCAAATCAATCCCAGAACAACAGCAAAGGACCTTGCGAAGATGCTGGAGGAAACAGGTACAAAAGTATCTATTCCAACAGTAAAACAAGTCCTAGGTCGACATAACCTCCTGAAAGGTTGCTCAGCATGGAAGAAGCCATTGCTCCAAAACCACCATTAAAAAAAGCCAGACTACGGTTTGCAACTGCACATGGGGACAAAGATCATACTTTTTGGAGAAATGTTCACTGGTCTGATGAAACAAAAATAGAACTGTTCGGCCACAATGACCATCATTATGTTTGGAAGAAAAGGGGGAGGCTTGCAAGCCAAAGAACACCATCCCAACCGTGAAGCACGGGGGTGGCAGCATCATGTTGTGGGGGTGCTTTGCTGCATTTCACAAAATAGATGGCATCATGCGGAAAGAAAATTATGTGGATATATTGAAGCAACATCTCAAGACATCAGTTAGTTAAGTTAAAGCTTGGTCACAAATGGGTCTTCCAAATGGACCATGACCCCAAGCATACTTCCAAAGTTGGGGCAAAATGGCTTAAGGACAAAAGTCAAGGTATTGGAGTGGCCATCACAAAGCCCTGACCTCAATCCTATTGAAAATATATGGGCAGAACTGAAAAAGTGTGTGCGAGCAAGGAGGCCTACAAACCTGACTCAGTTACTGTCAGAAGGAATGTGCCAAAATGCACCCTACTTATTGTGGGAAGCTTGTGGAAGGCTAGCTGAAACGTTTGACCCAAATGAAACAATTTAAAGGCAACGCTACCAAATACTATTTGAGTGTATGTAAACTTCTGACCCACTGGGAATGTGATATAAGAAATAAAATCTGAAATAAATCATTCTCCCTACTATTATTGACATTTCACATGTTTTAAATAAAGTGGTGATCCTAAACTGACCTAAGTTTTTACTAGGAATTTTTACTAGGATTAAATGTCAGGAAAATCTCAGAAAAACTGAGTTTAAATGTATTTGACTAAGGTGTATGTAAACTTCTGACTTCAACTGTAAATCCATTACAGAGGCCAAGACTAAAAGCCAATTTATGCTTGATTTGAAAATGTGGTCAGAGGCTCCATGTGGAGGGTGTGATGCAATAGCAGAGCCTCCAGGAGGTGTGCAGATGCTCCGTACCGCATCGCCATGTGACTCCCAAATGTTTTAACGATGCAGAGGGCTCTGTATAGTTCCGCATTGACATGATTGGTTGACGGTAGGTGGGGGCGGAACACATTGTATAAACACAAACTCACTTCCTTGACAACAGCTCTGCGCTGCTCGGCGAAGCGCAAGAGGTATGAAAGCCCTGACTTCTGCTGAGGCCGTATCACCGTAAATGCTGCATGGCCCAATGCAGACATTAGATTGACTATGCGCCCAGATGCACAGCGCACTTCTCTCTCCAGAATGCGCCCTCTCTCCCTCCTATTTGTGCACATTCATGGTTTCATAACTTGTATGAATTGTATGTATTGTTTGCATTTGATTGTTAGTGTCTATCAATTCCCAATCACATAGTGCATTCAGACCCCTTAACTTTTCCCACATTTTGTTACGCTACAGCCTTATCCTAAAATGTATTCAATAAAAAAAACATCTCAAACACAGTACCCCATAATGACAAAGCAAAAAGTGTATTTTTATTTTTGCAAAACGTAAAAAAGAAAGTAAAAAATTCGTAAATATTCAGACCCTTTGCTATGAGACTCGATTGGACTAGACTCGATTGGACTAGACTCGATTGGACTAGACTCGATTGGACTAGACTCGATTGGACGAGACTCGATTGGACTAGACTCGATTGGACTAGACTCGATTGGACTAGACTCGATTGGACTAGACTCGATTGGACTAGACTCGATTGGACTAGACTCGATTGGACTAGACTCGATTGGACTAGACTCGATTGGACTAGACTCGATTGGACTAGACTCGATTGGACTAGACTCGATTGGACTAGACTCGATTGGACTAGACTCGATTGGACTAGACTCGATTGGACTAGACTCGATTGGACTAGACTCGATTGGACTAGACTCGATTGGACTAGACTCGATTGGAGTCCACCTGTGGTAAATTAAATTGATTGCACATGATTTTGAAAGTTAACACATCTGTCGAAATAAGGTCCCACAGCTGACAATGCATGTCAGAGCAAAAACCAAACCATGAGGACAAAGGAATTGTCCGTAGACCTCTGAGACAGGATTGTGTCGAGGCACAGATCTGGGGAAGGGTACCAAACATTTCTGCACCATTGAAGGTCCCTAAGAACACAGTGGCCTCAATCATTATTACATGGAAGAAGTTTGGAACCACCAAAACTGAGCAATCAAGGGAGAAGGGTCTTGGTCAGGGAGGTGACCAAGAACCCAATGTTCACTCTGACAGAGCTCCAGAGTTCCTCTGTCAAGATGGGAGAACATTCCAGAAGGACAACCTTATCTGCAGCACTCTACCAATCAGGCCTTTATAGTAGTAGAGTGGCCAGACAGAAGCCACGCCTCAATAAAAAGGCACATGACAGCAACGCTTAGAGTTTGCCAAAGGGAACCCAAAGGACTCTGACCATGAGAAACAAGTATCTCTGGTCTGATGAAACCAAGTTTGAACTCTGGCCTGAATTCCTACTTTGCCAAGATAACCCACCTGACAGGGGTGGCATATCAAAAAGCTGATTAAACAGCATGAACATTACACAGGTGCACCTTGTGCTGGGGGCAATAAAACAGCACTCTAAAATGTATAGTTTTGCCACAGATGTCTCAAGTTTTGCGGGAGCGTGCAATTGGCATGCTGACTGCAGGAATGCCCACCAGAGTTGTTGCCAGAGAGAATGTAATGTTCATTTTCTCTACCGTAAGGTCGCCTCCAATGTTGTTTTAAAGAATTTGGTAGTAGGTCCAACCGGTCTCACGACCTCAGACCATGTGTAACCATGCCAGCCCATGACCTCCACACCCGTCTTCTTCCCAGGCCCACCAATGGCTGGGAAATGTGTGTTATAGATCTGTCATTCTCATTGAAAGCAAGTCTACAAAGCGAGAGGTATGTTCTATGTACCCTATTTCTATGCTTCCCTTTCATTTTTGCATATTTTACTTTGGGTTTTGTACACCAGCTTTCAAAAACAAATAAATACTATATTTTTGGATATGGAAAAATATATTTATAGTTTAGATGGTATAATGATTCTCTACACTATAGTTGCTTGTTTTTGTCAAAAAAAAAATGAAACTAAACAAACTATTAGAATTTTTGCAACCAGGAAATGGCATAGCGATTTCTGCATAGCAGGGTTGCCAACTTCTTAAGAAAGCTTGGGGTGAGATTTGCCATGGGGGTGACATATTTCTGTAAACATTTGTAGGTGCTTTCATTCAGACAGTAAGATATGAGATGGGGAGACAGGCAAATGTTAGAAACAGCAGAGATGTTGGAAGCAGGGATCGATCTCTGTTCGCAGGTAAAAAGTTGCATGTGACACGTGTTACCACCACACCAAAGCTCTGCACTGGAAGTTTGTTAGATTAATGGTCGATGGCAGAGGGTAGCCAAAATCATAAGATTGCAGTCTCCTTGTCCATAGACTGCCTTCAAGGATACAAACATTTTGTAATGTGGGTAAACTCTTGCTCAAAAAAAGGCCTGGAATAAAATCCTGCTTGCTCTCTAGGAGGGTTGGCCACCACTAGGTGTTTAAACAATGAACTTCTCAAAATCACCAAAACCTTTTTTTACCTTTATTTAACTGGGCAAGTGAGAGACTGTGAGAGACGGAATCTAAAACCAAAATCCAGATAATCACATTGTATGATTTTTAAGTAATTAATTAGCATTTTATTGCATGACACAAGTATTTGATACATCAGAAAAGCAGAACTTAATATTTGGTACAGAAACCTTTGTTTGCAATTACAGAGATCATACGTTTCCTATAGTTCTTGACCAGGTCTGCACACACTGCAGCAGGGATTTTGGCCCACTCCTCCATACAGACCTTCTCCAGATCCTTCGGGGCTGTCGCTGGGCAATAAGGACTTTCAGCTCCCTCCAAAGATTTTCCATTGGGTTCAGGTCTGGAGACTGGTTCGGCCACTCCAGGACCTTGAGATGCTTCTTATGGAGCCACTCCTTAGTTGCCCCGGCTGTGTGTTTCGGGTCGCTGTCATGCTAGAAGACCCAGCCACGACCCATCTTACTGAGGGAAGGAGGTTGTTGGCCCAGATCTCGCGATACATGGCCCCATCCATCCTCCCCTCAATACGGTGCAGTCGTCCTGTCCCCTTTGCAGAAAAGCATCCCCAAAGAATGATGTTTCCACCTCCATGCTTCACGGTTGGGATGGTGTTTTTGGGGTTGTACTCATCCTTCTTCTTCCTCCAAACACGGCGAGTGGAGTTTAGATCAAAAAGCTCTATTTTGTCTCATCAGTCCACATGACCTTCTCCCATTCCTCCTCTGGATCATCCAGATGGTCATTGGCAAACTTCAGACGGGCCTGGACATGCCCTGGCTTGAGCAGGGGGACCTTGCGTGTGCTGCAGCATTTTAATCCATGACGGTGTAGTGTGTTACTAATGGTTTTCTTTGAGACTGTGGTCCCAGCTCTCTTCAGGTCATTGACCAGGTCCTGCCGTGTAGTTCTGGGCTGATCCCTCACCTTGCTCATGATCATTGATGCCCCACGAGGTGAGATCTTGCATGGAGCCCCAGACCGAGGGTGATTGACCGTCATCTTGAACTTCTTCCATTTTCTAATAATTGCGCCAACAGTTGTTGCCTTCTCACCAAGCTGCTTGCCTATTGTTCTGTAGCCCATCTCAGTCTTGTGCGGGTCTACAATTTTATCCCTGATGTCCTTACACCCTCTCTGGTCTTGGCCATTGTGGAGAGGTTGGAGTCTGTTTGAGTGTGTGGACAGGTGTCTTTTATACAGGTAACGAGTTCAAACAGGTGCAGTTAATACAGGTAATGAGTGGAGAACAGGAGGGCTTCTTAAAGAAAAACTAACAGGTCTGTGAGAGCCGGAATTCTTACTGGTTGGTAGGTGATCAAATACTTATGTCATGCAATAAAATGCAAATTAATTACATAAAAACAATACAATGTGATTTTCTGGATTTTTGTTTTAGATTCCGTCTCTCATAAATTGAAGTGTACCTATGATAAAAATGACAGACCTCTACATGCTTTTTAAGTAGGAAAACCTGCAAAAATCGGCAGTGTATCAAATAATTGTTCTCCCCACTGTACATAGTCTCATATCATTAATTTTCAAAAGACACAAGACTTCTAATATGTGATTACACTAGAGCTTTTTCAAAGAAGTATGGGGAATAACAGTAGTGTTCTTGTGGTCAGAATAAATCGACTTTAGTACATGTCGTCAAACGGCTGCATTCTGCAATAGATTTATGGACGGGAGTAGTAACATTTTACATAAAACAGTACTAACATGCTTCTCTTTTTACCGTTTTATAAAATCAGCAGAGAAAGTTCTCCCTTTCCATTCAGCTCCACTTTAAACTTGAGGGGCGTTTCTTTAAAACATGCATCCCCTCTGATCCCTCACATAACTAGACCAATCATAACGCTTCGATGTGCTGCGGTTCATGGAACTGTGGCAAGACAGAGGATCCGCTCGTGATGTTAAGCGTAGATTATATATATTTTATTTAACTAGGCAAGTCAGTCAAGAACAAATTCTTATTTACAATGACGGCCTACACCGGCCAAACCCGGACGGCGCTGGGCCAATTGTGCGCCGCCCTATGGAACTCCCAATCACGGCCGGTTGTGATACAGCCTGGATTCGAACCAGGGTGTCTGTAGTGACGCCTCTAGCACTGAGATGCAATGCCTTAAAACCGCTGCGCCACACGGATTTCAAAACAACTTGGGAACACAAGCTAATGGACTAATAAGAAAACTAAAAGCAGTAGTTCTTGTGATATATAAGGTGTGTGCCGTGAGAGAGCGTGAGAAAAAGAGGGTCAAATGCGTGTGTCTCACGGCCCAATGCGCGAGAGTTGGCAGCTCTGGCATAGTGCATCTATGTTTTTTTTTAACCTGAGCGCTGCTGTGCGAGGGGAGGTGTCGGTGAGATGTGAGCGACAGAGGCACAGTGAGAGATGCTACTTGGCAATAGCCAAGGCTACCTAGCTAACTTGTAGCATCATCTCATATAACAGTGCCTGTCTTGACTGGAATAGCCTAGAGAGACCCAGTTAGCTAGCTAAGCTAATTGAGGCTCACATTTAGCATATTCTCCCCAACCCCAACCAGATAAAATAACAGCCTACCTACCCTGTTGATTGCTCATTGCAACCTACTCCTTTTAATTTTTGAACTGTCCCTTCACTTGCTACACATTGAGCCTCTTTGCAGCTTTGATTGACCAACATAAACAACAAGCTACACACGTTGAAGCGTACCAGTCTTTTTGTTTTATGGGGCATAAAAACATAAAAACTACATTGAAGCCTCCCGAGTGGCACAGACCCGGGTTCATCCCCGGGCGGTGCCACAGCCTTGGCCGGGAGTCCCATAGGATGGTGCACAATTGGCCCAGAGTCGCCCGGGTTAAGATAAGGGGGGATACCTAGTCAGTTGTACAACTAAATGCCTTCAACTGAATATGTCTTCCGCATTTAACCCAACCCCTCTGAGTCAGAGAGGTGTGTCTTCCTGCATTTAACCCAACCCCTCTGAGTCAGAGAGGTGTGTCTTCCTGCATTTAACCCAACCCCTCTGAGTCAGAGAGGTGTGTCTTCCTGCATTTAACCCAACCCCTCTGAATCAGAGAGGTACGGGGGGGCTGCCTTAATCAACATCCATGTCCTCGGTGCCCGGGGAACAGTGGGTTAACTTCCTTGTTTAGGTGCAGAATGACAGATTTTTACCTTGTCAGCTCGGGGATTCGATTCAGCAACCTTTTGATTACTGGCCCAACACTAACCACTAGGGTTTGGCCGGGGGGGGGGGGGATTTTTTTTGGCTCCTTGTGGCGGGCCGGGTGCCTGCAGGCAGACCCAGGTCACCAGTTTAACGGTGTTTCCTCCGACACGTTGGTGGGGGTTGCTTCAGGGTTAAGCTGGCGGGTTTTAAGGAGTGCGGTTTGGCGGGTCATGTTTCAGAGGACGCACGACTCAACCTTCGCCTTCCGGAGGCCGTTGGGGAGTTGCAGTGATGAGACGAGAGAAAAATTGGGGGGAGAAAAAGGGGGTAAAATACAACAACAACAAAAACACATTGAAAAGTTTGTTTTTATTAAATTAATAATTAGAAAATGTCATGGTATATCCTTGTAGGTAACAACGTCACATGGATATTTACATTTCAATTTAGAAAAATTGTCGGTTAAAATAGGCTTATAAAAAAATGAAATACACACATTCTACACCCACTCGAATACTAACAACCATTTGCATATTAAAATATCTATGCACATCTCTACGAAACTTTTCAAAGCTCTACAGGTTTGTACTGATAAACAAGGCTGTTCAGGCGTGACAAAGGGCCTGGTATTTCAGAAACTTGTCAGCAAAAAGGTTTGCTCCGTGTGGGAGTCAAAAGAGCAACCCACTTCCAAAATGAGCACCTCCCTCCAGCCTCCCTCCACAACTGTATCTGGCATATTTGGTTTACAAGGAGAAAAACATCAACATCAAACCAACCTCCTCTGACAAGAGAATGCATTGGAAGTCTGGTATGTGTCTGGTGCGGTCGTGAGGCTAAGACTTGGGGTAGCGGTGGGTGACTTGCTGTGTGCCGTGGTGCCATGCTGCATCTCTCTCTCTCGCTCTCATGTTGCCTGCTAGTCTGAGAGGAGAGGAGCTGTTAGTTTCCCCTTGCCCCTCTCCTCGCGTCAGTCTCCCCTTGCCCCTCTCCTCGCGTCAGTCTCCCCTTGCCCCTCTCCTCGCGTCAGTCTCCCCTTGCCCCTCTCCTCGCGTCAGTCTCCCCTTGCCCCTCTCCTCGCGTCAGTCTCCCCTTGCCCCTCTCCTCGCGTCAGTCTCCCCTTGCCCCTCTCCTCGCGTCAGTCTCCCCTTGCCCCTCTCCTCGCGTCAGTCTCCCCTTGCCCCTCTCCTCGCGTCATTCTCCCCTTGCCCCTCTCCTCGCGTCAGTCTCCCCTTGCCCCTCTCCTCGCGTCAGTCTCCCCTTGCCCCTCTCCTCGCGTCAGTCTCCCCTTGCCCCTCTCCTCGCGTCAGTCTCCCCTTGCCCCTCTCCTCGCGTCAGTCTCCCCTTGCCCCTCTCCTCGCGTCATTCTCCCCTTGCCCCTCTCCTCGCGTCAGTCTCCCCTTGCCCCTATCCTCGCGTCAGTCTCCCCTTGCCCCTCTAGTCGCGTCAGTTTCCCCTCGCCCCTCTCCTCGCGTCAGTTTCCCCTCGCATCAGTCTCCCCTTGCCCCTCTCCTCGCGTCAGTCTCCTATTGCTCTTCTCCTCGCGTCAGTCTCCCCTCGCCCCCCTCCTCGTGTCAGTCTCCCCTCGCGTCAGTCTCCCCTCGCGTCAGTCTCCTCGCCCCCCTCCTCGCGTCAGTCTCCCCTCGCGTCAGTCTCCCCTTGCCCCTCTCCTCCCGTCAGTCTCCCCTAGCCCCCCTCCTCGCGTCAGTCTCCCCTTGCCCCTCTCCTCGCGTCAGTCTCCCCTTGCCCCTCTCCTCGCGTCAGTCTCCCCTTGCCCCTCTCCTCGCGTCAGTCTCCATTCTCCTCTCACTCACTCGTTAGTGTGCACTTGTTCCCTTCCCCTCATGAACTGTTGTGTAAAATCCCTCTAGCTCACACCAATCCAATGCTTTTAAACTTCTCTGAACAGAACAATGAAACGAACAACACCACCACTAACTATTTCTGTCTATTTTTAATCCTGTAGTTAAATAAGACATTGCTTGCTCATGGACCATGGTTGGACGTTGGGTGTGCGTCCAGCAATATTGAACCAATCAGAACACAGGACCCCTGGGTGCGTTGCACCTGTTGCCTTGACGCCGGCGGCGGTGGGGAAGGTGGGGGGGGGTAACCATCTTTGCAAGGCGAGGAAGGACAAACACACCAAACTCCAGCTAACCACAATGGGGGGGGGGCCTCAGGAATGACAACAACTCTGCCAGAAACTTGCTTTAAAAGCTCTTACACAAACACACAGTAATAAGTCTGTGCAGGACCCACACAGACACACTTTCATAAATCCTCTCAATGTTAGTCAGGTTGACAACAGCTGGGACGTACAAATGGCATCTCTTTCACTCTCTCGCAAACACAATTTCCAGCGTAGCCTTAACATGACCAAAAACAAAAAACGTTAGAACAAGAAACAAATCAACCCTCTCCTGCGCTGTGCTGTTGGGTAAGTCCGGTCCTGGTGTTGAAACACATGACCGGTCAACTCTCTCCTGCGCTGTGCTGTTGGGTAAGTCCGGTCCTGGTGTTGAAACACATGACAGGTCAACTCTCTCCGGTGTCTGAGGAGACTGTTCTCCCACTAACAACTTTCTGCTCTGGAGGACATTGTATGTGGAAATACAACTGTTTTTGTAAAAGGCTTTGTAAATCAGGACACACCACAAAATGTTTGATGTACTGTTCTATCTTTTTTTGGGGGGGGGGATTTAATGTAATGTAAACGCTTTAATGTGTTTGGACCGCCAGGAAGAGTAGCTGCTGCCTTGGCAACAGCTAAACGGGGATCCATAATAAATGCAAATACAAAATGTTTGTACCACGTAACTACGTGTGTGTTACTACTAAAAGCCTGCTTCAGTTTGGCTGGCGCCTAGCCGAAACCCAACGAGTGTGCTCGCATACTTCCTTAAAATACACACGGTCAGTCAGTCAGGAAAGCTAAGGCCAGCTTCTTCAGGCAGAAATTCGCATCCTGTAGCTCCAACTCCAAATGGTTCTGGGACACTGTAAAGTCCATGGAGAACAAGAGCACCTCCTCCCAGCTGCCCACTGCACTGAGGCTAGGTAACACGGTCACCACCCGATAAATCCATGATTATCGAAAACTTCAACAAGCATTTCTCAACGGCTGGCCATGCCTTCCGCCTGGCTACTCCAACCTCGGCCAACAGCTCCGCTGTCAATCACCATATTCTTATCGGCAGACTCAGTAGCCTCAGTTTTTCTGATGACTGCCTTGCCTGGTACACCAACTACTTTGCAGACAGAGTTCAGTGTGTCAAATCGGAGGGCATGCTGTCCGGTCCTCTGACAGTCTCTATGGGGGTGCCACAGGGTTCAATCCTCGGGCCGACTCTTTTCTCTGTATATATCAATGATGTTGCTCTTGCTGCGGGCGATTCCCTGATCCACCTCTACGCAGACGACACCATTCTATATACTTCCGGCCCGTCCTTGGACACTGTGCTATCTAACCTCCAAACGAGCTTCAATGCCATACAACACTCCTTCTGTGGTCTCCAACTGCTCTTAAACGCTAGTAAAACCAAATGCATGCTTTTCAAATGTTCGCTGCCTGCACCCGCACGCCTGACTAGTATCACCACCCTGGATGGTTCCGACCTTGAATATGTGGACATCTATAAGTACCTAGGTGTCTGGCTAGACTGTAAACTCTCCTTCCAGACTCATATCAAACATCTCCAATCGAAAATCAAATCTAGAGTCGGCTTTCTATTCCGCAACAAAGCCTCCTTCACTCACGCCGCCAAACTTACCCTAGTAAAACTGACTATCCTACCGATCCTCGACTTCGGCGATGTCATGTACAAAATTGCTTCCAACACTCTACTCAGCAAACTGGATGCAGTTTATCACAGTGCCATCCGTTTTGTCACTAAAGCACCTTATACCACCCACCACTGCGACCTGTATGCTCTAGTCGGCTGGCCCTCGCTACATATTCGTCGCCAGACCCACTGGCTCCAGGTCATCTACAAGTCCATGCTAGGTAAAGCTCCGCCTTATCTCAGTTCACTGGTCACGATGGCAACACCCACCCGCAACACGCGCTCCAGCAGGTGGCCGCCTTTCGTTCCAGTTCTCTGCTGCCTGCGACTGGAACGAATTGCAAAAATCTCTGAAGTTGGAGACTTATCTCCCTCACCAACTTCAAACATCTGCTATCTGAGCAGCTAACCGATCGCTGCAGCTGTACATAGTCTATCGGTAAATAGCCCACCCATTTTTACCTACCTCATCCCCATACTGTTTTTATTTACTTTTCTGCTCTTTTGCACACCAGTATCTCTACCTGTACATGACCATCTGATAATTTATCACTCCAGTGTTAATCTGCTAAATTGTAATTATGCGCCTACCTCCTCATGCCTTTTGCACACAATGTATATAGACTCTTTTTTTCTACTGTGTTATTGACTTGTTAATTGTTTACTCCATGTGTAACTCTGTTGTCTGTTCACACTGCTATGCTTTATCTTGGCCAGGTCGCAGTTCCAAATGAGAACTTGTTCTCAACTAGCCTACCTGGTTAAATAAAGGTGTTCTCAACTGGCCTACCTGGTTAAATAAAGGTGTTCTCAACTGGCCTACCTGGTTAAATAAAGGTGTTCTCAACTGGCCTACCTGGTTAAATACAGGTGTTCTCAACTGGCCTACCTGGTTAAATAAAGGTGTTCTCAACTAGCCTACCTGGTTAAATACAGGTGTTCTCAACTGGCCTACCTGGTTAAATACAGGTGTTCTCAACTGGCCTACCTGGTTAAATAAAGGTGAAATACATTTTTTACATATAAAAAAAAAGACCTTTGCTTGATAAAGGAACAAAAAAGCAGCAATCGTACTATTTCATAGCCAGTAAATACACATCTTACAAAATATTCAGAATTGATTAACTCCAGAAATCTGTCATAAATTGACGTGTTTGCCGAGAAGATCCTAGTCGCACATTTTTACATCTAACTAAGATTTGGGTGCAGTATTTCAAAACAACAACAAAAAGTGTATGAAAACGAGTTGAATGAAAATAAAAGACTATTGATAAATAAAGACTATTGAAGAATAAAGACTATTGACGAATAAAGACTATTGATTAATAAAGACTATTGATTAATAAAGACTATTGATTAATAAAGACTATTGATTAATAAAGACTATTGCAGAATAAAGACTATTGCAGAATAAAGACTATTGATTAATAAAGACTATTGCAGAATAAAGACTATTGATTAATAAAGACTATTGAAGAATAAAGACTATTGACGAATAAAGACTATTGATTAATAAAGACTATTGATTAATAAAGACTATTGATTAATAAAGACTATTGCAGAATAAAGACTATTGCAGAATAAAGACTATTGATTAATAAAGACTATTGATTAATAAAGACTATTGATTAATAAAGACTATTGCAGAATAAAGACTATTGCAGAATAAAGACTATTGAAGAATAAAGACTATTGATTGATAAAGACTATTGATTGATAAAGACTATTGATTGATAAAGACTATTGAAGAATCCCTATAATTGACCAACAAAAGGGCGTAGACTTCTGAACTTTGGCTTGATTACAAAAAAAAGAAAAATGCCCAAACAGACAAAAAAAACACAAAAAAAAACTCACCAAGTTCAAAACATCACAAAATTGAGGCATAAAATATGCACAAACTCTTCAGAACTATTTTGGCTGGGAAGCATGGCTGGGAAGCATGGCTGGGAAGCATGGCTGGGAAGCATGGCTGGGAAGCATACTTAAGACATTAGAAGTCATATCACACCAACATTCTGTAGTCTCTACTTTAAAAAAAACCTGTACAGTCATCATTTCCCCTTTGACACAACCAATACTCAACTAATCTCCTTTTCAATACAATCAAAATCGAGCCACAGTTCCTGTGTGATCAATATTTATGATTTTTTTTTTTATTGCTTTGAGGGTTTGGAAAAGCTGATCGATCTAAACTCGAACTCAATGTGTTCACATTCGGTTTGGGGTTGTACTCAGTTTCTTTTCCACAGTCTGGAACTAACTTCCACGAACGCAGCGTATCGTTTGGCCAGAGCAAGGAGCCTGGGCAGGCACCCCAATGGGAGTAAACTAATGAACACTTAAGCCTATCAGCTTCCAGCTTATACAGCGCATTCGGAAAGTATTCAAACCCCTTGACTTTTTCCCCCAAATGTTTTACATGACAGACTTTTTCTAAAAAAAGGTATTAAACTAGTTTCCCCCTTCATCAATCTACTCCATAATGACAGAACAAAAACAGGCTTAGAAAATTTTGAAAATGTATTTTAAAAAATTTAAAAAGGGGCGGCAGGTAGCCTCGTGGTTAGAGTGTTGGGCCAGTAACCGAAAGGTTGCTAGGTCAAATCCCCGAGCTGACAAGGTAAAAATCTGTCCTTCTGCCCCTGAACAAGGCAGTTAAACCCACTGTTCCTAGGCCGTCATTGAAAATAAGAATTTGTTCTTAACTGACTTGCCTATTGAAATAAAGGTAAAAAATAAACACTTTGCTATGAGATTTGAAATTGAGCTCAGATTCATCTTGTTTCCTTTCATTGTTCATTCTTGATGTTTCTACAACTTGATTGGAGTCCACCTGTGGAAGCCACTCCTCGGTAAAGGAGCACATGACAGCCCGCTTAGAGTTAACCAAAAGGCACCTAAAGGACTCTCAGACCATGAGAAACAAGATTCTATGGCTCTTTGCGAACTAATTTGCCAGAATTTTACTTAATTAGGACATAACATTGAAGGTTGCGCAATGTAACAGGAATATTTAGACTCATGGATGCCACCCGTTAGGTAAAATACGGAACGAAATAAACGTTTTGTTTCCGTGGTGATAGTTCCTGGATTTCTGTGTGTTTATTATAGATAAGTCTATGATTTGATATTTGATAGAGCAGTCTGACTGAGGGGTGGTAGGCAGCAGCAGGCTCGTAATAGTTAAAGGTATGTGGTTTAGAGAGAAATAGTCGACGCGTTATAATTCCTGTAATAACTTGTGGCTGAACTTGAAAGGGGTTCCTTCTCCTTATTTTACCGTTCATGTCTTCCATAGAGAATGTTTTGATCTACTTCAAATAAGGTCTGTGTTTCGTGCAGGCTTAAACCGCCTCTGTTCATGTCTTCTATAGAGAATGTCTTGATCTACTTCAGATAAGGTCTGTGTTTCGTTCAGGCTTAAACCGCCTCTGTTCATGTCTTCCATAGAGAATGTCTTGATCTACTTCAGATAAGGTCTGTGTTTCGTTCAGGCTTAAACCGCCTCTGTTCATGTCTTCCATAGAAAATGTCTTGATCTACTTCAGATAAGGTCTGTGTTTCTTTCAGGCTTAAACGCCTCTGTTCATGTCTTCCATAGAGAATGTCTTGATCTACTTCAGATAAGGTCTGTGTTTCTTTCAGGCTTAAACGCCTCTGTTCATGTCTTCCATAGAAAATGTCTTGATCTACTTCAGATAAGGTCTGTGTTTCTTTCAGGCTTAAACGCCTCGGCATTTTGATCCCCGTGTAAATCTCACTAGGATAAGGTAACATTTGTCAACATATTTTCAGAAATCCACTCTACAAAAAAAGTGATCTTCGCTTATATTTAGCCAATATTGATCAGAGTTATCCATAGGACAAGGTATCAACACAGTTATAAAATTGGCAAGGTGGTGTAAGCCTACACGAAACACAGACCTTATTTTAAGTGAATCTAAAAATATCCCATGGAATAAATGAATGAATGAACCGCTTTTCAGATTTTGCTAGAAGGTGTCATGGGAATTATGACTCGCACTTTGGTAGTCAATTCTTACCATGCCCATTATTAAAATAGGATTTCCTGCATATAGAAAGTCTAGTTTTTGTTTTCAACATTCATCACAGGTAACTTAAACTCTATTTTTATTCAAACAGTTGAGAGTATTTGTCTCCTAAGCAGACTCTTCAGTATCATTGTCACTTCAGAGCTGTGTGTGTGTTCTACAGATGGCAGAGAAAAGCAGAGAACCAGTGTGGGACTATTACATGGAATTGGCACCAGGGAAGGCAAGGTGTCCTATTTGTGATAAAGATGTCAGCATGGGGTCAGCAACGGCTAAATCAAAAAAATACCACCAACCTGTGGAATCACCTTAAGAACACCCATCCAAAAGCCCATAATATGTAAAAAAAAAAAAATAATAATAATAAAAATAAGTGTTCATTGTTCATTCAGTATTGTTGCAATTATCATTATTACAAAAGTGTGTGTGTGTGTGTGTGTGTTATATATTTATTAATTTATTTTTCCGATAAAATCGGCCGATTAATCGGTATCGGCTTTTTTTTTGGTCCTCCAATAAATCGGTATGGGAAAATCATAATCGGTCGACCTCTAATTGTGATGTCGTTATGGGGTATTGTGATGTCATTATGGGGTATTGTTATGTCATTATGGGGTATTGTGATGTCATTATGGGGTATTGTTATGTCATTATGGGGTATTGTGATGTCATTATGGGGTATTGTGTGTACATTGATGAGAAAGAAAAAAAACATTCCATTTTAGAATTAGTCTGTAACGTAACAAAATGTGGACAAGGTAAAGGGGTTTGAGTACTTTCCAAATGCACTGTATATCACCTGTTTGTTTTTAATCTTTCCACTACCCTCTACCCCTCCCATTTATTCCAGTTTTTCCCCGTTTGCCATATATTATTTTTAACTGTGCGGTTTCACAAAAGTTCTGAACACACAGTACCAGTCAAAAGTTAGGACACAAACCTACTCAAATGTAGAAAAATAAAAAGTACAGAAAAACCCTTGAATTAGTAGGTGTCCAAACTTTTGACTGGATACATTTTACAGACACAGTATATTTTTTAATGAGTTATCATGTTATTAGTTACGCCCTTCAGCATCACTCAATCCCTCCTATCTTCCATATTGGATTTTTATTTGTCATATACTTTAACTGTGCTGTTTCACAAAAATTCAAAACCTTTCCCTTCTCGTCGTTTCTACAGATTATATATTCAAAATACAACATTTTTGCTATAAGTATTATTATATTATTGATCGATTGACTATGACTTTTCAGATCACCCAGTGGTGCTATCTGCAGTGTTAGTTTAACAGGTAAAATGTGGCATGCTTCCAAACTTTGTTCATTTGCACAATGTCTCTTGTTCACATTCACTTGTAAATGTCCAAACTTAACAAAAATTACATTCGGTAGTTACAATTTATACATGTATAACTTTATAAACTATAACTTTATAACTTTATAAGCTGGATTACCCATTGTTGCAATTAGTTTAGTTTGAGTCCATTAGCATATTTATCTAGCAGGCTCTATGGCAATTAGCCTGTATTAATTTTGTTAGCATTCTGGTAATAGACACCCAATGGGCTTGGTTTGCCTTTTTTTAGCGCCCCCTAGCGTACTAAGCCGGTAATTCCGTACATCCTGGGAGGAGAGAAGGTACGGTATGACGATATGAAAATCTGAATACAGCCCACCCTACTGTGCGCCCGTGTGTGTACGCGTGCGTGTTTCCTAAGTTGGATCTGGCAGGCTGTGTCCTGCTCCTAATCCAGGCTTTCAGCACATGACCCAGCTAACAGCATTTCTGCCTGGCTGGCTGTTGGCTGTTGACTGTTGACTGACTGGCTGTGCTGCTTGGCTGGTGTAGGCTGGGGGCCACAGAGTGAGGACAGAAAGGAAACATTTGTTTTTATTCATATATCCCCATTAACTGCTGCCAAGGCAGTTGCTATTCGTCCTGGGGTCCAGCAAAATTAAAAGGCAGTTTATACCATTTAAAAAAAAACATCACAATACATTCACAGATTTCACAACACACTGTGTGCCCTCGGGCCCCTACTCCACCACATATCTACAGTACTAAATCCATGTGTATTTATGGTGCGTATGTTATCGTGTGGGTGTGTGTGTGTGTGTGTCTGTGCCAATGTTTGTGTTGCTTCACAGTCCCCCGCTGTTCCATAAAAGGTGTTTTTTAATCTGTTTGTTAAATCTAATTTCACTTGCCTGCATCAGTTAATTGATGTGGAATAGAGTTCCATGTAGTCACGGCTCTATGTAGTACTGTGGAATAGAGTTCCATGTAGTCATGTCTCTATGTAGTACTGTGGAATAGAGTTCCATGTAGTCACGGCTCTATGTAGTACTGTGGAATAGAGTTCCATGTAGTCATGGCTCTATGTAGTACTGTGGAATAGAGTTCCATGTAGTCATGTCTCTATGTAGTACTGTGGAATAGAGTTCCATGTAGCATGGCTCTATGTAGTACTGTGGAATAGAGTTCCATGTAGTCATGGCTCTATGTAGTACTGTGGAATAGAGTTCCATGTAGTCATGGCTCTATGTAGTACTGTGGAATAGAGTTCCATGTAGTCATGGCTCTATGTAGTACTGTGGAATAGAGTTCCATGTAGTCATGGCTCTATGTAGTACTGTGGAATAGAGTTCCATGTAGTCATGTCTCTATGTAGTACTGTGGAATAGAGTTCCATGTAGTCATGGCTCTATGTGGTACTGTGGAATAGAGTTCCATGTAGTCATGTCTCTATGTAGTACTGTGGAATAGAGTTCCATGTAGTCATGGCTCTATGTAGTACTGTGGAATAGAGTTCCATGTAGTCACGTCTCTAGGTAGTACTGTGGAATAGAGTTCCATGTAGTCACGGCTCTATGTAGTACTGTGGAATAGAGTTCCATGTAGTCATGGCTCTATGTAGTACTGTGGAATAGAGTTCCATGTAGTCATGGCTCTATGTAGTACTGTGGAATAGAGTTCCATGTAGTCATGGCTCTATGTAGTACTGTGGAATAGAGTTCCATGTAGTCATGGCTCTATGTAGTACTGTGGAATAGAGTTCCATGTAGTCATGTCTCTATGTAGTACTGTGGAATAGAGTTCCATGTAGTCATGGCTCTATGTAGTACTGTGGAATAGAGTTCCATGTAGTCACGGCTCTATGTAGTACTGTGGAATAGAGTTCCATGTAGTCACGGCTCTATGTAGTACTGTGGAATAGAGTTCCATGTAGTCATGGCTCTATGTAGTACTGTGGAATAGAGTTCCATGTAGTCACGGCTCTATGTAGTACTGTGGAATAGAGTTCCATGTAGTCATGGCTCTATGTAGTACTGTGGAATAGAGTTCCATGTAGTCATGGCTCTATGTAGTACTGTGGAATAGAGTTCCATGTAGTCATGGCTCTATGTAGTACTGTGGAATAGAGTTCCATGTAGTCATGGCTCTATGTAGTACTGTGGAATAGAGTTCCATGTAGTCATGTCTCTATGTAGTACTGTGGAATAGAGTTCCATGTAGTCATGGCTCTATGTAGTACTGTGGAATAGAGTTCCATGTAGTCATGGCTCTATGTAGTACTGTGGAATAGAGTTCCATGTAGTCATGGCTCTATGTAGTACTGTGGAATAGAGTTCCATGTAGTCATGGCTCTATGTAGTACTGTGGAATAGAGTTCCATGTAGTCATGGCTCTATGTAGTACTGTGGAATAGAGTTCCATGTAGTCATGGCTCTATGTAGTACTGTGGAATAGAGTTCCATGTAGTCATGGCTCTATGTAGTACTGTGGAATAGAGTTCCATGTAGTCATGGCTCTATGTAGTACTGTGGAATAGAGTTCCATGTAGTCATGGCTCTATGTAGTACTGTGGAATAGAGTTCCATGTAGTCATGGCTCTATGTAGTACTGTGGAATAGAGTTCCATGTAGTCATGGCTCTATGTAGTACTGTGGAATAGAGTTCCATGGAGTCATGGCTCTATGTAGTACTGTGGAATAGAGTTCCATGTAGTCATGGCTCTATGTAGTACTGTGGAATAGAGTTCCATGGAGTCATGGCTCTATGTAGTACTGTGGAATAGAGTTCCATGTAGTCACGGCTCTATGTAGTACTGTGCGCCTCCCATAGTCTGTTTTGGACTTGGGGACTGTGAAGAGACCTTGTGGCATGTCTTGTGGGGTCTGCATGGGTGTCTGGATCCTGTGGATGCTGCTGTACCATCACAAGACTGCTAGGAGGCTCTGCAGATCACCGATCAGACATGCGAGTTCGGACGGAGGGTGTGCAGCGTGCACCATGAGGCCTGCAGGATTAGGTAGGCGAGTCAGAGGCTTATCTGAGGCCTATTATTCCAAAGGCAAAACCTGCGGTAATACTCCCAAACATGTCGGCTAGCATTAGCAGCTAGCCGTTAAGAAGCCGGAGCCCGAGCCAACGTCGTTCTGAGAACCAGGAATGTTGGTGTTCCGGAGCACAGGGAGCAGTCACAATGCAGTAGGGAATTTCACATGACGACTCGAACCAACTAGGGCTGACCCCATTTAGTCAACCGGTCGATAGGCTGTTGGTGGACCGCTAATTTATCAGTTGCTAAAAAACAAACAGCTAAAGCACTGGTGTCCCTTGCAAAAGGCCACGGGGATGGGCACACCGGTAGTACATTTAATTACCCTCATTTCTGATCTACAATGTTTGTTGACCCTCATTTCTCTTAATGCATTAAATATATTACAGTATTTTACAGTTGCCATTGTCAGAGTGGACACGTTGTTTGTTTGCAGAGCGCACAACCTAGGCTACACTTGTGAGAAACGAGTTTGGCTTTATTTCATTAACATTTACGAGTTTTTGTCAATGTGTACATTGTGTTTTGTTTGGAGCGCTCCTGTCAATGTTTAGTAAGGACTCACACCTGATTACACATAGGAAGTAGGCCTATAGGCTACCTGGCCTGCGCGCAACTGTATGCTTATAAATGTGCCCATTTGTGGATCTGATTTTAGTATTTCTGATGGTCTTATGTTTTGGAGCTTCTCAAAGTAAAATGTTTTTTTTCGCCTCAAAACAGCAAGTTAAACAACGTCTGTTTTTTACATCCATTGAGAATTACAATAATTCCTCAATGTATTTGAAAAATATTTCCAGTTCTCTCTCCCCTTCTATAACCTCTCGACGTGAAGGGGGGGGTTGGGGTTGAAAATGTCATGCTCTGATCCAGAGGCAACGTCAGAAAACTAGGCCTACTTGTTTACTTCTTATCCCTTGCACAAATATCCTACTGTGGCGTAGCTCACTGTCCTGGGAAACTCTGAGGGTCCAGAATATTCTATACAATGCTGCAAGTTTGTTAGTCAAGCTTCAGGCTGGATCAAGTTGATTCAAGTACCTTGCAGACAGGCCATGGCGAAGCCAACGTAACGTTATATATGTATATGTGTATATGTATATGTATATGTATATGTATATATATATATATATATATACACACACACATATATACATATATATATACACACACACACATACATACATACATACATACATACACACACACACAGTGGGGAGAACAAGTATGATAACCTGAAATTGGCAGTGTTTCCTACTTACAAAGCATGTAGAGGTCTGTCATTTTTATCATAGGCACACTTCAACTGTGAGAGACGGAATCTAAAACAAAAATCCAGAGAATCACATTGTATTGTTTTTAAGTAATTAATTTGCCTTTTATTTCATGACATAAGTATTTGATACATCAGAAAAGCAGAACTTAATATTTGGTACAGAAACCTTTGTTTGCAATTACAGAGATCATACGTTTCCTGTAGTTCTTGACCAGGTTTGCACACACTGAGGCAGGGATTTTGGCCCACTCCTCCATACAAACCTTCTCCAGATCCTTCAGGTTTCGGGGCTGTCGCTGGGCAATACGGACTTTCAGCTCCCTCCAAAGATTTTCTATTGGGTTCAGGTCTGGTGACTGGCTAGGCCACTCCAGGACCTTGAGATGCTTCTTACGGAGCCACTCCTTAGTTGCCCTGGCTGTGTGTTTTGGGTCGTTGTCATGCTGGAAGACCTAGCCACGGCCCATCTTCAATGCTCTTACTGAGGGAAGGAGGTTGTTGGCCAAGATCTCGCGATACATGGCCCCATCCATCCTCCCCTCAATACGGTGCAGTCGTCCTGTCTCCTTTGCAGAAAAGCATCCACAAAGAATGATGTTTCCACCTCCATGCTTCACGGTTGGGATGGTGTTCTTGGGGTTGTACTCATCCTTCTTCCTCCAAACACAGCGAGTGGAGTTCAGACCAAAAGGCTCCATTTTTGTCTCATCAGACCACATGACCTTCTCCCATTCCTCCTCTGGATCATCCAGATGGTCATTGGCAAACTTCAGACGGGCCTGGACATGCGCTAGCTTGTGCAGGGAGACCTTGCGTGCGCTGCAGGATTTTAATCCATGACGGCGTAGTGTGTTACTAATGGTTTTCTTTGAGACTGTGGTCCCAACTCTCTTCAGGTCATTGACCAGGTCCTGCCGTGTAGTTCTGGGCTGATCCCTCACCTTGCTCATGATCATTGATGCCCCACGAGGTGAGATCTTGCATGGAACCCCAGACCGAGGGTGATTGACCGTCATCTTGAACTTCTTCCATTTTCTAATAATTGCACCAACAGTTGTTGCCTTCTCACCAAGCTGCTCTCCTATTGTCCTGTAGCCCATCCCAGCCTTGTGCAGGTCTACAATTTTATCCCTGATGTCCTTACACACCCTCTCTGGTCTTGGCCATTGTGGAGAGGTTGGAGTCTGTTTGATTGAGTGTGTGGACAGGTGTCTTTCATACAGGTAACGAGTTCAAACAGGTGCAGTTAATACAGGTAATGAGTGGAGAACAGGAGGGCTTCTTAAAGAAAAACTAACAGGTCTGTGAGAGCCGGAATTCTTACTGGTTGGTAGGTGATCAAATACTTATGTCATGCAATAAAACACAAATGAATTACTTAAAAATCATACAATGTGATTTTCTGGATTTTTGTTTTAGATTCCGTCTCTCACAGTTGAAGTGTATCTATGCTAAAAAAAATTACAGACCTCTACATGCTTTGTAAGTAGGAAAACCTGCAAATCGGCAGTGTATCAAATACTTGTTCCCCCCACTGTGTGTGTAATATGTGTAATATATATATATATATATATATATATATATGAGAGAGAGATAATGTAAATATGATCTCCACGTTTCCAGGGATTTGTAGGCCCCTCAAAGTGTGACATGGATTAATTGTGACATTGTTTCATATTAGATGATAGAAAGAAGCTTAATATTATGATGTAACTTGTCCAGACCAGGTTCTGGCAAGGTTTTAAAACTGTGTGTGTCTCAGTACTGTCGCAGTAGGCTTGACTGTGAGGACTAGTCTTTGTGACAGGTGGTCTGTCTGTGTTCCGGTGACATGGGGAGGAGAGGAGGAGGACTGGGGGAGGAGAAGAGGAGGAGGACAGGGGAGGAGAAGAGGACGACAGGGGAGGAGGACAGGAGGGGGGAGGGGAGGAGGACAGGAGGGGGGAGAGGAGGAGGACAGGGCAGGAGGAGAGAGGACGACAGGGGAGGAGGACAGGAGGGGGGAGAGGAGGAGGACAGGGAGAGAAGAGAGGAGGACAGGGAGAGGAGAGAGGATGAGGACAGGGGAGGAGAGAGGATGAGGACAGGGGAGGAGAGAGGAGGACAGGGGAGGAGGACAGGAGGGGGGAGAGGAGGAGGACAGGGAGAGGGGAGAGGAGGAGGACAGGGAGAGGGGAGAGGAGGAGGACAGGGAGAGGAGAGAGGAGGACAGGGAGAGGAGAGAGGAGGACAGGGAGAGGAGAGAGGAGGACAGGGAGAGGAGAGAGGAGGACAGGGAGAGGAGGACAGGGGAGGAGAGAGGAGGACAGGGGAGGAGAGAGGAGGACAGGGAGAGGAGAGAGGAGGACAGGGAGAGGAGAGAGGAGGACAGGGAGAGGAGAGAGGAGGACAGGGAGAGGAGGAGGAGGACAGGGGAAGAGGACAGGGTGGTTATGGGAGAGGAGGGGGTAGGAGGACGACAGGGGAGGAGGACAGGACAGGAGGGGGAGAGGAAAGGACAGGGAGAGGAGAGAGGAGGAGGACAGGGGAAGAGGACAAGGTGGTTAAGGGAGAGGAGGGGGTAGGAGGACGACAGGGGAGGAGGGAGGAGAGGGTGGATGACAGGAGGAGGGGGTAGGAGGACGACAGGGGAGGAGGGAGGAGAGGGTGGATGACAGGAGGAGGGGGTTGGAGGACGACAGGAGAGGAGGGAGGAGAGGGTGGATGACAGGAGAGGAGGGGGTTGGAGAAGGACAGGGGGGAAAGGAGAGGGTGGATGAAGGGAGAGCAGGGGGTAGGAGGAGGACAGGATTGGGGTGAAAGAGAAGTGACATGGAGAGGAGGGGGGAGGAGAGATGACAGCGAGGGAAGGGGATTTTCCAGAGGGCAACTCATAATCATGAAGGTTCAAATAATTTCCTCCCTTCTATCAGCACGTCATCATGGCCTATTTATTGCCTTAGCTCCCTTATCTTACCTCATTTGCACTCACTGTATATATTGTTCTACTGTATTATTGATTGTATGTTTGTTTTACTCCATGTGTAACTCTGTGTTGTTGTATGTGTCGAACTGCTTTGCTTCATCTTGGCCAGGTTGCAGTTGCAAATGAGAACTTGTTCTCAACTTGCCTACCTGGTTAAATAAAGGTGAAATAATTTTGTTAATCACCCGGCCACACCAGATGTTCTCTGTTTAGTGAGTCCACCAGATCAGAGGCAGTAGTGATGACCAAGGATGTTCTCTGTTTAGTGAGTCCTCCAGATCAGAGGCAGTAGTGATGACCAAGGATGTTCTCTGTTTAGTGAGTCCACCAGATCAGTGGCAGTAGTGATGACCAGGGGTGTTCTCTGTTTAGTGAGTCCTCCAGATCAGAGACAGTAGTGATGACCAGGGGTGTTCTCTGTTTAGTGAGTCCTCCAGACCAGAGGCAGTAGTGATGACCAGGGGTGTTCTCTGTTTAGTGAGTCCTCCAGATCAGAGACAGTAGGGATGACCAGGGATGTTCTCTGTTTAGTGAGTCCTCCAGATCAGAGGCAGTAGGGATTACCAGGGATGTTCTCTGTTTAGTGAGTCCACCAGATCAGTGGCAGTAGTGATGACCAGGGATGTTCTCTGTTTAGTGAGTCCTCCAGATCAGAGACAGTAGGGATGACCAGGGATGTTCTCTGTTTAGTGAGTCCACCAGATCAGTGGCAGTAGTGATGACCAGGGGTGTTCTCTGTTTAGTGAGTCCTCCAGATCAGAGACAGTAGGGATGACCAGGGATGTTCTCTGTTTAGTGAGTCCACCAGATCAGAGACAGTAGGGATGACCAGGGATGTTCTCTGTTTAGTGAGTCCACCAGATCAGAGACAGTATGGATGACCAGGGATGTTCTCTGTTTAGTGAGTCCACCAGATCAGAGACAGTAGGGATGACCAGGGATGTTCTCTGTTTAGTGAATCCTCCAGATCAGAGACAGTAGGGATGACCAGGGATGTTCTCTGTTTAGTGAGTCCACCAGATCAGAGACAGTAGGGATGACCAGGGATGTTCTCTGTTTAGTGAGTCCACCAGATCAGAGACAGTATGGATGACCAGGGATGTTCTCTGTTTAGTGAGTCCACCAGATCAGAGACAGTAGGGATGACCAGGGATGTTCTCTGTTTAGTGAGTCCACCAGATCAGAGACAGTAGGGATGACCAGGGATGTTCTCTTGATAAGTGTGTGAATTGGTCCATTTTCCTGTCTTGTTAATTAATCAATCAACATGTACTTTTGGGTGTCAAAATGTATGGAGTAAAAAGTACAGTATTTTCTTTAGGAGTGAAGTAGAAGTAAAAGTAGTCCAAAAAAACAAGTAAAGTACAGACACCCAAAAAAACTACTTGAGTCATACTTGAAAGTATTTTTACTGAAGAACTTTGCACCACTGCCCAGTAGAGAATTTCCACACTGCCTCGTAGCGCTGCACGATACGGGCAAATAATCTAGGATTTATTTTTAACCAAATGTTGCGGTTGTAATCTGACTTGCGAATTAGAGCGAAACTGTTGGAATCATGGAAATAAAATGACTATTCTAATTCTATAGTTGGAATATAATAGTGGGTACATTGAATACAGTGTTGTTTGACAACAAATTAAAATGCCAGGGAGGAGTTATTGTGACAGGGTAGGAACTAAAGTGTTGATAAGTGTTTTCTAGGGGATCCTAGAAGCTTTGGCTACATTGCGTGTTCTCTCTTAGCTACTTCATGTAGCTAACATATTCTTGCTTTGCATATTCCTCTTTGATTTAGAAGATGCTGTTGCACAAACGACATGCTGATTTAGGTCTACACCATCACTGGTATTATCAGGCTGTATTAGCTAGCTACGTTTGCTCTGACTTAGTACATTTATTAGCTAGCTACCTAGCATTAGCAGCTAACAATTAGCATCTCACAAGGTTATAGGCCCAACTTGCTAAGAAAAGACAAACTAGCTGTTTGCAGATGTAAGAAACACAAACTAATAGTGTCATTATAGAATGTTAGTAGATTTATATGAAGAAGCAAAGTGAAAACAACGTCATTGTCAAGTGACTCGTGACTCGTGTGCTCCTTGATTGACCGGTGGGCGTGGTTAGGTCTGTGTGGAGATACAGAGAGAGAGAGAGATACAGAGAGAGATATAGAAAGAGAGAGATATAGAAAGAGAGAGAGATATACAGAGAGAGAGAGAGAGAGATATACAGAGAGAGAGAGAGAGATATACAGAGAGAGAGAGATATACAGAGAGATATACAGAGAGAGAGAGAGAGAGATACAGAGAGAGATACAGAGAGAGAGAGATAGAAAGAGAGATACAGTGCCTTGCGAAAGTATTCGGCCCCCTTGAACTTTGCGACCTTTTGCCACATTTCAGGCTTCAAACATAAAGATATAAAACTGTATTTTTTTGTGAAGAATCAACAACAAGTGGGACACAATCATGAAGTGGAACGACATTTATTGGATATTTCAAACTTTTTTAACAAATCAAAAACTGAAAAATTGGGCGTGCAAAATTATTCAGCCCCTTTACTTTCAGTGCAGCAAACTCTCTCCAGAAGTTCAGTGAGGATCTCTGAATGATCCAATGTTGACCTAAATGACTAATGATGATAAATACAAGCCACCTGTGTGTAATCAAGTCTCCGTATAAATGCACCTGCACTGTGATAGTCTCAGAGGTCCGTTAAAAGCGCAGAGAGCATCATGAAGAACAAGGAACACACCAGGCAGGTCCGAGATACTGTTGTGAAGAAGTTTAAAGCCGGATTTGGATACAAAAAGATTTCCCAAGCTTTAAACATCCCAAGGAGCACTGTGCAAGCGATAATATTGAAATGGAAGGAGTATCAGACCACTGCAAATCTACCAAGACCTGGCCGTCCCTCTAAACTTTCAGCTCATACAAGGAGAAGACTGATCAGAGATGCAGCCAAGAGGCCCATGATCACTCTGGATGAACTGCAGAGATCTACAGCTGAGGTGGGAGACTCTGTCCATAGGACAACAATCAGTCGTATATTGCACAAATCTGGCCTTTATGGAAGAGTGGCAAGAAGAAAGCCATTTCTTAAAGATATCCATAAAAAGTGTCGGTTAAAGTTTGCCACAAGCCACCTGGGAGGCACACCAAACATGTGGAAGAAGGTGCTCTGGTCAGATGAAACCAAAATTGAACTTTTTGGCAACAATGCAAAACGTTATGTTTGGAGTAAAAGCAACACAGCTGAACACACCATCCCCACTGTCAAACATGGTGGTGGCAGCATCATGGTTTGGGCCTGCTTTTCTTCAGCAGGGACAGGGAAGATGGTTAAAATTGATGGGAAGATGGATGGAGCCAAATACAGGACCATTCTGGAAGAAAACCTGATGGAGTCTGCAAAAGACCTGAGACTGGGACGGAGATTTGTCTTCCAACAAGACAATGATCCAAAACATAAAGCAAAATCTACAATGGAATGGTTCAAAAAGAAACATATCCAGGTGTTAGAATGGCCAAGTCAAAGTCCAGACCTGAATCCAATCGAGAATCTGTGGAAAGAACTGAAAACTGCTGTTCACAAATGCTCTCCATCCAACCTCACTGAGCTGGAGCTGTTTTGCAAGGAGGAATGGGAAAACATTTCAGTCTCTCGATGTGTAAAACTGATAGAGACATACCCCAAGCGACTTACAGCTGTAATCGCAGCAAAAGGTGGCGCTACAAAGTATTAACTTAAGGGGGCTGAATAATTTTGCACGCCCAATTTTTCAGTTTTTGATTTGTTAAAAAAGTTTGAAATATCCAATAAATGTCGTTCCACTTCATGATTGTGTCCCACTTGTTGTTGATTCTTCACAAAAAATACAGTTTTATATCTTTATGTTTGAAGCCTGAAATGTGGCAAAAGGTCGCAAAGTTCAAGGGGGCCGAATACTTTCGCAAGGCACTGTAGATACAGAGAGCGAGAGAGAGAGAGAGAGAGAGATACAGAGAGAGATACAGAGAGAGAGATATAGAGAGAGAGAGAGAGATACAGAGAGAGATACAGAGAGAGATACAGAGAGAGAGATGGAAAGAGAGAGATATATAGAAAGAGAGAGATATACACAGAGAGACAGAGCGAGAGAGAGAGAGATACACAGAGAGAGACAGAGCGAGAGAGAGAGAGATACACAGAGAGAGACAGAGCGAGAGAGAGAGAGATACACAGAGAGAGCCAGAGAGAGCCAGAGAGAGACAGAGAGAGAGAGAGAGAGAGAGAGAGAGAGAGAGAGAGAGAGAGAGAGAGAGAGAGAGAGAGAGAGAGAGAGAGAGAGACAGAGACAGAGACAGAGACAGAGAGAGAGACAGAGAGAGACAGAGACAGAGACAGAGAGAAATGACTCAAGTAGCGGAGTAAACTATAAAAATAGATGTTACACACATTTAACAAACCAAACATTCAAATACCGTTTATAGAAGGTAAAGTAAAAACCCAAACCGGTCCCTGCATCAATACTGGTATATCATAAAATACGGTATACCGCCCAGCCCAAGGTGTAGGGCGTAGGGGCTAGGGAGTAGGGCCTATGTCAGGTGTTGTTTCTGGAAGGGGACATGTGGTCACTGTGAGCCAATGACATGGCTGGAATGTGTGAAATTCTATAAAGATGTCACCACCTGTTAAGAGAGGAACCCCCAGAGGAAAGACTACTCTCGCCCGCCATTATATCACTGACCTCTCACCGTGTGTGTGACCTCTACCCTACAGTCAAATGCCATAGTATCCGACCCGTTGCCTGACTTCTTCAGCCTATCAGACCCGTTGCCTGACTACTTCAGCCTATCAGATTCGTTGCCTGACTACTTCAGCCTATCAGATTCGTTGCCTGACTACTTCAGCCTATCAGACCCGTTGCCTGACTACTTCAGCCTATCAGACCCGTTGCCTGACTACTTCAGCCTATCAGACCCGTTGCCTGACTACTTCAGCCTATCAGACCCGTTGCCTGACTACTTCAGCCTATCAGATTCGTTGCCTGACTACTTCAGCCTATCAGATTCGTTGCCTGACTACTTCAGCCTATCAGATTCGTTGCCTAACTTCTTCAGCCTATCAGACCCGTTGCCTGACTACTTCAGCCTATCAGATTCGTTGCCTGACTACTTCAGCCTATCAGACCAGCGCCACTGGATGTGTCATTTTCGCCAGTCCAATTTCAGCCAATCCAAGAGACCATTTTCTAACTGTCGTGCTGACCCGAAACGTAATGAGCTGGCTCAGACATTTTCTTTTCATTATTGCCCTCTTCAGCACAGACCCAGTAACTATGGTGGATGTGTAACCAGTCCAGCTCGGTACAGCTTGGCTCGGTGCAGTATGGGGCGTCCCAAACGCATCCGACCTGGTGGACTCAAGTAATTGGGGCGGCAGCGTAGCCTAGAGGTTAGAGCGTTGGACTAGTAACCGAAAGGTTGCCAGATCAAATCCCCTTTCAGTGGCGGCAGTAATGGATTGGGGATCTACCCCCCTGTTCCTTTTCATCTACCCCCCCCCTGCCAGCCCTATAGATTATAGCAGATGCATGTTACCAGCCCTATAGATTATAACAGATGCACGTTACCAGCCCCATAGATTATAACAGATGCACGTTACCAGCCCCATAGATAACACGTTACCAGCCCTATAGATTACACCATAACAGATGCATGTTACCAGCCCTATAGATTATAACAGATGCATGTCACCAGCCCTATAGATTATAACAGATGCGCGTTACCAGCCCTATAGATTATAACACGTTACCAGCCCTATAGATTATAACAGATGCACGTTACCAGCCCCATAGATAACACGTTACCAGCCCTATAGATTATAACAGATGCACGTTACCAGCCCTATAGATTATAACACATTACCAGCCCTATAGATTATAACAGATGCACGTTACCAGCCCTATAGATTATAACACGTTACCAGCCCTATAGATTATAACACGTTACCAGCCCTATAGATTATAACACGTTACCAGCCCTATAGATTATAACACGTTACCAGCCCTATAGATTATAACACGTTACCAGCCCTATAGATTATAACACGTTACCAGCCCTATAGATTATAACACGTTACCAGCCCTATAGATTATAACATGTTACCAGCCCTATAGATTATAACAGATGCATGTCACCAGCCCTATAGATTATAACAGATGCATGTTACCAGCCCTATAGATTATAACACGTTACCAGCACTATAGATTATAACACGTCACCAGCCCTATAGATTATAACACGTTACCAGCCCTATAGATAACACGTTACCAGCCCAATATATTATAACTTGTCACCAGCACTATAGATTATAACACGTCACTAGCACTATAGATTATAACACGTTACCAGCCCTATAGATTATAACAGATGCATGTTACCAGCCCTATAGATTATAACAGATGCATGTTACCAGCCCTATAGATTATAACATATTACCAGCCCTATAGATAACACGTTACCAGCCCTATAGATAACATGTTACCAGCCCTATAGATTTTAACAGATGCATGTTACCAGCCCTATAGATTATAACACGTCACCAGCCCTATAGATTATAACACGTCACCAGCCCTATAGATTATAACACGTCACCAGCCCTATAGATTATAACACGTCACCAGCCCTATAGATTATAACACGTCACCAGCCCTATAGATTATAACACGTCACCAGCCCTATAGATTATAACACGTCACCAGCCCTATAGATTATAACACGTCACCAGCCCTATAGATTATAACACGTCACCAGCCCTATAGATTATAACACGTCACCAGCCCTATAGATTATAACACGTCACCAGCCCTATAGATTATAACACGTCACCAGCCCTATAGATTATAACACGTCACCAGCCCTATAGATTATAACACGTCACCAGCCCTATAGATTATAACACGTCACCAGCCCTATAGATTATAACACGTCACCAGCCCTATAGATTATAACACGTCACCAGCCCTATAGATTATAACACGTTACCAGCCCTATAGATTATAACACGTTACCAGCCCTATAGATTATAACACGTCACCAGCCCTATAGATTATAACACGTTACCAGCCCTATAGATTATAACACATTACCAGCCCTATAGATTATAACACGTTACCAGCCCTATAGATTATAACACGTTACCAGCCCTATAGATTATAACACGTTACCAGCCCTATAGGTTATAACACGTTACCAGCCCTATAGATTATAACACGTTACCAGCCCTATAGATTATAACACGTTACCAGCCCTATAGATTATAACACGTTACCAGCCCTATAGATTATAACACGTTACCAGCTCTATAGATTATAACACGTTACCAGCCCTATAGATTATAACACGTTACCAGCCCTATAGGTTATAACACGTTACCAGCCCTATAGATTATAACACGTTACCAGCCCTATAGATTATAACACGTTACCAGCCCTATAGATTATAACACGTTACCAGCCCTATAGATTATAACACGTTACCAGCTCTATAGATTATAACACGTTACCAGCCCTATAGATTATAACACGTTACCAGCCCTATAGATTATAACACGTTACCAGCCCTATAGATTATAACACGTCACCAGCGGAGCACGAAGCAAAACAACAGACATGCCCCGCCCAGAGGTGGAACATATCTGTGGTTTGCTCCATAGCTACAGGGTGAGGGGTGAGAAGGAGAGGGGTGAGACAGAGAGGGGGGGAGACGGAGAGGGGGGAGACGGAGAGGGGAGAGACGGGTCTAGAAATAGCCGTGTCACATGAGGGCGACCAGAGACCAAAAAGCCATCCAGCCTGCATGTCCTCCTTACATGGAACCTGCTGCTTTACACACACACACACACACACACACTTCATGTTCTTCACACGCCCTTAAAAGGGATATTTCAGGATTTTGGCCCTTTATAAATGAGTCAGATGGAACTCGTGGATACCATTTGTATGTCTCTGTGTGCAGTTTGAAGCTAGTTCCTCACTAGAGTTAGCGCAATTGCTAACTAGCGTTAGCGCAATGACTATAAAGTCTATGGTAACTGCTAGCATCCTAGTAGATAGCGCCATGACTGGACGACCACCTTCCTACTGGATGCGGAGACTTTTTTTTTTGTTCATCTGACTGCCAAAATCCTGAAGTATCCCTTTAAATCCTCTGTAGCCTCTCTGAACCTGTAGAGAAACACACCTGTCTAAACAGCCCGACCTCTCCCAGCTTTTGGGAACACTTGCGAAACAGACAAAAACAGACCACACCAGGGTTTGACAAAACAATGAGACAAGTGAAGAATTCTCCCATTAGTTAATATTCTCCAAATGGAAAGACGCCACCTAGACTGGAGACGACGTCCTCACTAGTTTTAACATGTTATGACTCCAACCTAGTGACAAACTGACACGTTTTCATTTTTGTAAAAAAACAAACAAAAAACTTGATATCAAAAGGACTGCCTTTTTGATTTGCCGACCAGCACGTGCGCAGTTCGGCGCGAGCCGGGCGGTAGAGCCGACGACGTGTTTCTACGCATGAGTTTAGCTAGCCTACGTTGCCATGACATCAACAAGTGTGATCGGGGATTTCAATTGGCGGAAACAGTTTTAGCCCCATCTTCATACTGTACAGTCAAGGGTTCTCACACCTATCCTCCCATTCTGACCACTTCCTGGTTCACAAGGGCTAGCCTGAGCTACAAGCTATACTGGTTGTCTAGCCTGAGCTACAAGCTATACTGGTTGGCTAGCCTGAGCTACAAGCTATACTGGTTGTCTAGCCTGAGCTACAAGCTATACTGGTTGTCTAGCCTGAGCTACAAGCTATACTGGTTGGCTAGCCTGAGCTACAAGCTATACTGGTTGTCTAGCCTGAGCTACAAGCTATACTGGTTGTCTAGCCTGAGCTACAAGCTATACTGGTTGTCTAGCCTGAGCTACAAGCTATACTGGTTGTCTAGCCTGAGCTACAAGCTATACTGGTTGTCTAGCCTGAGCTACAAGCTATACTGGTTGTCTAGCCTGAGCTACAAGCTATACTGGTTGTCTAGCCTGAGCTACAAGCTATACTGGTTGGCTAGCCTGAGCTACAAGCTATACTGGTTGGCTAGCCCTGAGCTACAAGCTATACTGGTTGGCTAGCCTGAGCTACAAGATATACTGGTTGGCTGCATGGCACCTTGCCCTTTGACAGGCCACATTGCTGACAACTGTTCAATCCTCTCAGATCTCTAGATCCTCTCAGATCTCTAGATCCTCTCAGATCTCTAGATCCTCTCAGATCTCTAGATCCCCTCAGATCTCTAGATCCCCTCAGATCTCTAGATCCTCTCAGATCTCTAGATCCTCTCAGATCTCTAGATCCTCTCAGATCTCTAGATCCTCTCAGATCTCTAGACTCTAGGGCAGGGCTCTCCAACCATGTTCCTGGAGAGCTATCGGTAGGTTCTCACTCCAACCCTAATCTAGCATATCTGATTCTAATAATTAGCTAGTTGAAAATATGAATTTGGTTAGTTATACAACTGGGGTTGAAGTGAAAATCTACAAGAGGGTCTCTCTCCAGGAACAGGGTTGGGGTGAGAACCTATGGGAGAGCATCTCTCCAGGAACAGGGTTGGAGTGAGAACCTACGGGAGGGCATCTCTCCAGGAACAGGGTTGGAGTGAGAACCTACGGGAGGGCATCTCTCCAGGAACGGGGTTGGAGTGAGAACCTACAGGACAATAGCTCTCCAGGAACATGGTTGGAAAGCTTTGCTCTAAAGGGTTTGGGCTTGTTTCTGGAACAGGTACGTACCAACCTCCTTCTTGCCCCAGCAATCTTCTCTCTCTGCTCCTAAATGACTACGACTAAAAGCAGCAACATAATAACTCAATACCAAACGAACAATTCCGGCAGACTGTGTGACTCGGTGTAAAAACCCATCCAGTGGGATGGAGAATGAGGCTGAGGCCGAGGGGGGGGGGGTCGGATCAGTCCAAAGCTACAACCACAGTAGCTCATAGTTTGTTGGTAAGCTAAGCCCCATAGTCATTAGCATAGTTTACAGCAGGGCACGAGAACAGACAGACACTGTGTGTCACAATGCTTCAATACACAATCTACCAGGAAAGAACACAGGATCAGGGCTAATGACAACCTGGCCACGGGGTAACTGGGCCGAGACTAGAACAAGCTGAAGAACCTGAGCCAAAACTAGAGCAGAGTGAAGGCAAAAGCAGCTCCAGAAAGTCCAGGCCAAAACCAGAACAGAACACTGGTATATTCCTAGCTACGGGTACCTAACTGGGTCAAACACAGACATTTGCTGAAACGAGCTCAATTTTTTTTTTCGTGACCTCTGGTACATTCTAATGCCTTGATTCCACCAGTAAAATACACAGTTAGTTTAATGAATTAATATGTTACCTCGAGGATTGGTAAAAAAAAAATGTTTTGCTGTTGAATGACCGAAAATGTATTAATCCGGTGTGTTGTAAGTCATTTTGGATATTGTCTAGGCCAGGGGTTCCCAACCTTTTTTTGCTTACTGTACCACCAACTAAATGTTGCTCTGACCGGAGAACCCACTCATGTACATTTTACCAGTATGCCTATTGTCTCATGAGTCTTCTAAAGTACCCCCTGTGGAGAGGCCAAGTACCCTCAGGGGTCCTAGTACCCCCTGTGGAGAGATCAAGTACCCTCAGGGGTCCTAGTACCCCCTGTGGAGAGACCAAGTACCCTCAGGGGTCCTAGTACCCCCTGTGGAGAGGCCAAGTACCCTCAGGGGTCCTAGTACCCCCTGTGGAGAGACCAAGTACCCTCAGGGGTCCTAGTACCCCCTGTGGAGAGACCAAGTACCCTCAGGGGTCCTAGTACCCCCTGTGGAGAGATCAAGTACCCTCAGGGGTCCTAGTACCCCCTGTGGAGAGGCCAAGTACCCTCAGGGGTCCTAGTACCCCCTGTGGAGAGGCCAAGTACTCTCAGGGGGCCTAGCACCCCCTGTGGAGAGACCAAGTACCCTCAGGGGTCCTAGTACCCCCTGTGGAGAGACCAAGTACCCTCAGGGGTCCTAGTACCCCCTGTGGAGAGATCAAGTACCCTCAGGGGTCCTAGTACCCCCTGTGGAGAGGCCAAGTACCCTCAGGGGTCCTAGTACCCCCTGTGGAGAGGCCAAGTACTCTCAGGGGGCCTAGTACCCCCTGTGGAGAGACCAAGTACCCTCAGGGGTCCTAGTACCCCCTGTGGAGAGACCAAGTACCCCCAGGGGCCCTAGTACCCCTGGTAGGGAACCACTGGTCGAGGCCTATATGACAAGGAATATTTTCCATGTAAAATAACCTTTACTGCAAGATATCAATTGCCATGATGTTTGTTCTTCAAATTTGATTGGCTCAGCTGCGGTGGACACTTTGGGTAAAAAAAAGAAGAAGCAATGTGTCGTTTTGTAACTCGGGTGAATTCTCTAACAGTTTGGCCTGTCAATCAATCACTAGTGGGTGGGACTGTCAGGGAAGGGGGCAGGATGTTTGATATTCGGTAGGGTTTAAACGTAACCTTTATTTAACTAGGCAAGTCAGTTAAGAACACATTCTTATTTACAATGATGGCCTAGGAACAGTGGGTTATCTGCCTTGTTTCAGGGGAACGACTGCTTTTATTTTACCTTGTCAGCTCGGGAATTCGATCTAGCAACCTATCGGTTGCTGGCTCAACGCTCTAACCGCCAGGCTACCTGCCCCCCCCCTCTAACCGCCAGGCTACCTGCCCTCCCCCCTCTAACCGCCAGGCTACCTGCCCCCCCCCCCCTAACCGCTAGGCTACCTGCCTCCCCCCCTCTAACCGCTAGGCTACCTGCCTCCCCCCCTTTAACCGCTAGGCTACCTGCCTCCCCCCCTTTAACCGCTAGGCTACCTGCCTCCCCCCCTCTAACCGCTAGGCTACCTGCCTCCCCCCCTCTAACCGCCAGGCTACCTGCCTCCCCCCTCTAACCGCCAGGCTACCTGCCCCCCCCCCTCTAACCGCCAGGCTACCTGCCTCCCCCCCCTCTAACCGCCAGGCTACCTGCCTCCCCCCCCCTCTAACCGCCAGGCTACCTGCCTCCCCCCCCTCTAACCGCCAGGCTACCTGCCTCCCCCCCCTCTAACCGCCAGGCTACCTGCCTCCCCCCCCTCTAACCGCCAGGCTACCTGCCTCCTCCCCTCTAACCGCCAGGCTACCTGCCTCCTCCCCTCTAACCGCCAGGCTACCTGCCTCCCCCCCTCTAACCGCCAGGCTACCTGCCTCCCCCCCTCTAACCGCTAGGCTACCTGCCTCCCCCCCTCTAACCGCTAGGCTACCTGCCTCCCCCCCTCTAACCGCTAGGCTACCTGCCTCCCCCCCTCTAACCGCTAGGCTACCTGCCTCCCCCCTCTAACCGCTAGGCTACCTGCCTCCCCCCCTCTAACCGCCAGGCTACCTGCCTCCCCCCTCTAACCGCTAGGCTACCTGCCTCCCCCCCTCTAACCGCTAGGCTACCTGCCTCCCCCCCTCTAACCGCTAGGCTATCTGCCTCCCCCCCTCTAACCGCCAGGCTACCTGCCTCCCCCCCTCTAACCGCCAGGCTACCTGCCTCCCCCCCTCTAACCGCTAGGCTACCTGCCTCCCCCCCTCTAACCGCTAGGCTACCTGCCTCCCCCCCTCTAACCGCTAGGCTACCTGCCTCCCCCCCCCTAACCGCCAGGCTACCTGCCTCCACCCCCTCTAACCGCTAGGCTACCTGCCTCCCCCCCTCTAACCGCTAGGCTACCTGCCTCCCCCCCTCTAACCGCCAGGCTACCTGCCTCCCCCCCTCTAACCGCTAGGCTACCTGCCTCCCCCCCTCTAACCGCTAGGCTACCTGCCTCCCCCCCTCTAACCGCTAGGCTACCTGCCGCCACATGAATGACTGAAGAATGAGGCAGGTGTTAAATATGGGCTTTAATAAACAGAAAGCAGCAGTTGATTACTCCATTGTCAACACTTTAAATCACATCTATAAGCCTATTTAAACATCTTTAATACCATATTGTTATTATGACATTAGTTTTTATATTTTACACCAGAATGGAGGCTCTCTTCACTAACTATCATTTCCTGTAGTGAGGATTTAACATCTTCATCCAATGTTGTCGTAATTTATTTGCAAACTAAATGATTCTTTTTGAAATAAAAAATAAATTTAAAAAAAATCGCCAAAAAGCAGTAGGAGCCAAATGAACGGCTCTTTGACAGATGCGATGACATTCCGTTCACCTAAAAGATCTGTTCAAAATGAGCCGTTCGTAGGCGAACAACCCAACAAAACGTTTAAGGTCTCCTGAGCCTGTGTTTTACCACAGATCTTATTTCGACCGACGAGCCATGGCTGAGTTAGTGCCTACAAAAAAAAAAAAAGACACCAATACTATTGATCTCTATGAGCAGCAGAAAGACAACGAGTTAGGGGGCCAGTACATCGCAATAAACTCTTTTGAACTATTAACAGGAAATATTTACAAAATAATACAATAGAAGAGTAGGTCAGAGAGATCGGGGCGCACAACCGCGGTTCGACTTGCAAGCGCCATGCACTAACCAACCGAGCTACAGAGGACCACATTAACGCTAAAGAAAAGTAACCATTGTCTACAGGGAAAATACGAGCAGGATATACTTTTGCAGCAAACACAACGTTACAGTTGCAACGTAATTTCAGACAAGGAAAATGGCTCAACGTAATAATAAAAAAATTAAACAAAAATGTATAAATACACTAGATGACTGATAAGGAGGCGCTGTGTTGAAGCCACCGCACCTCCATCTTGGTATTCCCCCACCGTTCAAAAAAAAAAAAAAAAAATGGTGGAATCTATAGAAATTAATTTATTAACGCCTGCATTCATTTTAGCCACATTTATTATAGACTTTAACGCATACTTTTAAATTATATTAGCTAAACAAAATATATAAAGCATATAAAAACTTCTTCCTTAAAATATCACTACAACAATAGAAATGCATGTAATTTTGTCTTTGAAACATTGAATTGAAATACTGTATATAATAATGATAATGATAATGTGCCAATATGGCCGACCAATGGCTTCAAAGCCTCTCGAGCCTCTAAATACGGAGACACACAATTAAAAAAAGACAAGACGGAACTTAATTTAGCCAACGAAAATGTCTCAGCAGAATGAAACAAAAACATGTTTAGCATATTTAAAGAACTGGTTAAGAATAATTAAATTGACATGCAATAACAATAATAAATAATAATAAACAATAATAATAAATAATTAATAATAATAAATTATTATAAACTAAAGTTCCAAAATTGCATCCTACTTGAATAGCGAGTTGCAGTAGCCTGCACACAGCCTTGCCAACGGTCTTCTCATTTCTGTCCACTACAATATAAAAACGAAGGGAATTCCCCTTGTGAAAAAAAAAAAAAAAAAAACCTACATATAGGACCATATTCTCTAACTTTTGTTTTAACTTCAGTGGAAAAGGCCTTCGTCTTCGCAATCAATGGTAGCCTAGGCCAAGGCTCCCCCTCTCAGCAGCAGCATGCACACAAGGAGTGAGAGAAAAGTGCGAATTCAGGGTGTATGATAGGCAGCCCCGGACAATTTATCTAGCAACTTTTAATTTAAAAAATCTGCCAAAAACAAGCATTTATAGGCCAACGGAAACCCTGGTGTGTGTGTGTGTGTGTGTGTGTGTGTGTGTGTGTGTGTGTGTCTAAGAGAGAGTATGGTAGTAAACAGAGAAGTTAATCTACTATCTCATCATAATGCCGGTCATACCTTCATTCATTAAGACTCCGCATAGAGGAAAACCAGCCGAGCTCTGCATTGCCCTGCGCTATCCTCTCCCACAGTCATTACTGGCCCTACATGCAACTCCGACACAACACTATGTCAGCATCCTAAATAACACTCCATTCCTTGCATACTAGCACACTCCTTTTGCCAGCTCCCATAGGTTACTCAGTAATACAGGACTGTGTGAAACCTCCCTCTCCTCTCTCCCAATCGTATCCCTACCTCCCTGTCCACCTATAGTATTCTCTCTCACTATCGTATCATTCCCCCACTCTCCCCCTATCATATCATTCCCCCACTCTCCCCCTATCATATCATTCCCCCACTCTCCCCCTATCATATCATTCCCCCTCTCTCTCACTATCGTATCATTCCCCCAATCATATCATTCCCCCACTCTCCCCCTATCATATCATTCCCCCTCTCTCTCACTATCGTATCATTCCCCAACTCTCCCCCTATCGTATCATTCCCCCACTCTCCCCCTATCATATCATTCCCCCTCTCTCTCACTATCGTATCATTCCCCCTCTCTCTCACATCATTCCCCCCTCCCCCCTATCATATCATTCCCCCTCTCTCTCACTGTCGTATCATTCCCCCTCCCCCTATCATATAATTCCCCCTCTCTCTCACATCATTCCCCCTCTCCCCCTATCATATCATTCCCCCCTCTCTCACTATCATATCATTCCCCCTCTCCCCTATCATATCATTCCCCCCCTCTCCCCCTATCATATCATTCCCCCACTCTCCCCCTATCATATCATTCCCCCTCTCCCCCTATCATATCATTCCCCCTCTCGTATCATTCCCCCACTCTCTCCCTATGATATCATTCCCCCTCTCTCTCACATCATTCCCCCTCTCCCCCTATCATATCATTCCCCCCTCTCTCACTATCATATCATTCCCCCTCTCCCCTATCATATCATTCCCCCCCTCTCCCCCTATCATATCATTCCCCCACTCTCCCCCTATCATATAATTCCCCCACTCTCCCCCTATCATATCATTCCCCTTCTCCCCCTATCATATCATTCCCCCTATCATATCATTCCCCCTCTCGTATCATTCCCCCCCTCTCTCCCTATGATATCATTCCCCCTCTCTCTCACTATCATATCATTCCCCCTCTCCCCCTATCATATCATTCCCCTCTCCCCCTATCATATCATTCCCCCTATCATTCCCCCTCTCCCCCTATCATATCATTCCCCCTCTCCCCCTATTGTATCATTCCCCCTCTCCCCCTATTGTATCATTCCCCCCCTCTCTCCCTATCGTATCATTCCCCCCCTCTCTCCCTATCATATCATTCCCCCTCTCTCTCCCCCTCCCTATCGTATCACTGCCAGTTAAACCGTTAACTGGGTTGTCTTATTGCTACCTACATCACTATTAGAACCTCTTTTCTCTGTCTATATCCCTACCATCCATTTTTATTTCAATTTGAGGGGCTTTATTGGCATGAGAAACATATGGATCTCTATCAATTAACTCCAATAGTTTTTTTTTATTGACCTAGGCAAGTCAGTTAAAAACAAATTCTTGTTTACAATGACGGCCTACCGGGGAACAGTTAACTGCCTAGTTCAGGGGCAGAACGACAGATTTTTACCTTGTAAGCTCGGGGGATTCGATCCTGCAACCTTACTGGCCCAACGCTCTGACCACTAGGCTACCTGCCACACCAGATGCACACAAAGGCTGATAATAACCACTCAATCATGGGTGAGTTAAAAAAAGAGAGACTGTAGGGGAAGTAGTCTGTACAATAGAATATACAATAAGGACCCCCAGTGGCCCAGCAGAGATTGAGATCCAGTGACAAGGTCTGTACCTCGCAGCTGGGCATCCAATGATGGCACAGGCAGAGAGACAGGCCAGCTGGTGGCAGTGATTTGAAGCATACACATGCGTCAACCACATTTGGAGATAGGCTATCGCAGCGATTCCCAAAACTCGGTCCTCGGGACCCCGAGGTGTGAACGTTTAGGTTGTCCTAGCACTACACAACTGATTCAAATCTATATAAAAATGGTATTGGTCACATACGCGCGTTTAGCAGATGTTAATGTGGGGGTAGCGAAATGCTTGCGTTTCTACCTCCTTGTAAGATATCTAACACGTAGTATCTAACAATTTTACAACATATACACAATACACACATCTAAGTAAAGGAATGGAATTAAGAATATATAAATATATGGACGAGCAATGTCACCTAATCAACTATTAAGCTTTGATCATGTGAATCAGCTGTGTAGAGAACTAAAAGGTACATTTGGTTTTGGGGTCCTGGGGACCGAGTTTGGGAAACGCTGGGTTATCGCCACTCCGGGGAGTCCAGTGCGCAGGTCCGGTCGACCGTCGAAAGAGCATCGCCACATAAACGCTGAAAGCTCATCACAGATCACCTCCACTCGGGAAATCATGGCTACTCGCACCACCGAGTTACGTACCCGACCAGTCAATGACTAGGCAACTTAAAATGTCCCCGGTCGCCATTTGTGTAATGTTTAGTTTACGCTAGTTTAGAAAATGGTACATTAGTAGCCTAAAGCATAACAGTAGCAGGTAGCAGCCCATATCCATCCGGCTGAGAAAAAGAGAGCCGCGGGAATGAGACTAGTAGACTATGACAACCGAACACGTGTTATAGCCATTTACCGACTAGACTTAATTATCATTAGGACTAGTGGCTCTATTACAGCCAACATAACTCACCCTGGTCGCAACAATGTCGTTCCTACCAATGTATCAATGGTTTCGTTCCGTGTATTCCGGAGTAGCCCAGTTGAGGCTATATGGGCAACATTGTGCCCAATAATGGTATGATTATTGTTGTTGTTACGAATGTTGACACTTACCAGGCCTGTTGTGGAAGGCATCGCCCTGTAGGCTCGACCACCATGTGGATGGATATGATTCAGAGAATTTACCCTTAGCAGAAAACCAACACGATAAAATCGGACACACACAGAGCAACATAAATACACTTACACGAGCGAAATACGACACCCGTTCTTTTCCCCCGACCGCTGAAACGTTCTCCGTTTCCCAGAACCAAACGTCTAGCTGTCGTCTGATGGCTTTTTGAAGCTCCGTCGAAAAATGTCCAGATTCCGACACACTCTCCCTCTCAGTTCAGTATGTCCCCCTGCTCTACACGTGTGTCATGAACAACATTAGCGTGACCAGAGTAGTGGAATCGGCGGGTTGCCATCAAAATAAAAGTCCCCCGTTGAAACTGATGAAAATAGTGGAACCATGCCACAATTGGACTCGATAAGCAAGGTTGTAATGTTGTTAAATAAATTCAACAAAAGACAATGATTAGTTAATTTTACAAAAACAATATTTTGAAATCGCACATTTCAATATTGCATTTGGGGCATACCATTTAATGGACCCAAGATCTATACGTAAGGCAATATACATTGCAACATAAGCAGGCTATGCCACCATTGCAATCCTGAAGTCTGTACACAGTACGATTTCAACAGATTTTTACTTTTATGTGTCAAATTATTGTCTTTTATTGAATTTATATAACAATACTCCAACCTCGTTTAGCATTATATATGGTTCTAAGATTAACTTAGCCTTAATTAAGATGCTTTTGGGAAACCGGGTCCAGCTCTCAGGGGCGGACTGGGACCAGAAATGGGCCCTGGTATTTCTAACAGGACCGTTTTTGTCCTTAAGGCCCCCCCCCCACACTGGCCCATTTCTTTCCTCCAGGCCCCCACAAATCAAATCATCAAATCAAATTTATTTATATAGCCCCTCGTACATCAGCTGATATCTCAAAGTGCTGTACAGAAACCCAGCCTAAAACCCCAAACAGCAAGCAATGCAGGTGTAGAAGCACGGTGGCTAGGAAAAACTCCCTAGAAAGGCCAAAACCTAGGAAGAAACCTAGAGAGGAACCAGGCTATGTGGGGTGGCCAGTCCTCTTCTGGCTGTGCCGGGTAACTGACTTGCCTAGTTAAATAAAAATAAGGTAAAATAAAAATTTATTTAAAAAAAAAGTTGTATCAAAACGAGGCTGTGGTGGAGATGTGCTGTGTATCTATACCCTGTTTAAACCAGACTGAAAGCTGTTCTCACTCTTCTGGTTTTACCAGGCTATCTAATGTGAATCATCCCTGGGTCAAAGAGACAGACAGGATTGCAGTGACGTGTCCAGACTAGCCCCTGGGTGTGGTGGTATTCTGGGGTCTGAGAAATTAAAAATGTGTTGGAGTAGAACAGATCAGACTGTCAATCAGGTAGAATCAGGAATCCTGTCAACTCTATTCGTTGCATTTCTAGCTGAAATGTTTGGAATGTTTCCTCTGGCTTGTTGCAACGGAACACACCTCTGGTTTGGGCTTACATACCCTATCAACCCACACAAACCGCTTATCTACTCTCTCTCGCTCTCTCTCTGTCTCTGTCTCTCTCTCTCTTGCTCTCTCTCTTTGTCTCTCTCTCTTTGTCTCTCTCTCTCTGTCTGTCTCTCTCTCTTTGTCTCTCTCTCTCTGTCTCTCTCTCTCTCTCTCTCTCTGTCTCTCTCTCTTTGTCTCTCTCTCTCTGTCTCTCTCTCTCACTCTCTCTCTCTGTCTCTCTCTCTCTGTCTCTGTCTCTCTGTCTCTCTCTCTTTGTCTCTCTCTCTCTCTCTCTCTCTCTCTCTCTCTCTGTCTCTCTCTCTTTGTCTCTCTCTCTTTGTCTCTCTCTTTGTCTCTCTCTCTCTGTCTCTCTCTCTGTCTCTCTCGCTCTCTCTCTCTCTCTCTCTCTCTCTCTCTCTCTCTCTCTCTCTCTCTCTCTCTCTCTCTCTCTCTTTGTCTCTCTCTCTCTCTCTGTCTCTCTCTCTCTTTGTTTCTCTCTCTTTGTCTCTCTCTCTTTGTCTCTCTCTCTCTTTGTCACTCTCTCTCTCTTTGTCTCTCTTTGTCTCTCTTTGTCTCTCTCTCTCTCTCTCTCTCTCTCTCTTACTCTCTCTCTCTCTCTGAGTGTGTGTTTCAAATAAACCTTCACAAACACCAATATGTCCCTAGGGGACTCAATAAATCCCATCCCAACAAGGTTGGTGTTCTACCATAGTCACATGCCCAACCAAAGCCCATTAGACCTGTCTTGCACAACTCAAACAACAGTGTGTGTGTGTGTGTGTGTGTGTGTGTGTGTGTGTGTGTGTGTGTGTGTGTGTGTGTGCGCGCGCGTGCGTGCGCGTGCGTGTGCGTGCATGTGTGTGTGTGGCACAAACCAGACAGCAGCAGACCAACAGGATAGAAAATCACTCAGTGATATAATTTTTTTTAAACGTGTCCAGTGCAATTATAGATTTGTTTTCAAAGTAGTTATTCAAATCCATTCACTCAATTATCATTGGAGGATCAATTATCCCTTGTTAATTATGTACAGGGCTATTATTTATGCATCTGCCCCCACTGTGTTTTACACATATTCAACCATTCACTCACTCCCTAGGCTAGGTCACTCACTCCCTAGGCTAGGTCACTCACTCCCTAGGCTAGGTCACTCACTCCCTAGGCTAGGTCACTCACTCCCTAGGCTAGGTCACTCACTCCCTAGTCTAGGTCACTCACTCCCTAGGCTAGGTCACTCAGTCATTCACTCACTCCCTAGGCTAGGTCACTCAGTCATTCATTCACTCCCTAGGCTAGGTCACTCAGTCCCTAGGCTAAATTACTCAGTCATTCACTCACTCACTCCCTAGGCTAGGTCACTCAGTCATTCACTCACTCCCTAGGCTAGGTCACTCAGTCATTCACTCACTCCCTAGGCTAGGTCACTCACTCCGTAGGCTAGGTCACTCACTCACTCCCTAGGCTAGGTCACTCACTCCCTAGGCTAGGTTACTCAATCATTCACTCACTCCCTAGGCTAGGTCACTCAGTCATTCACTCACTCCCTAGGCTAGGTCACTCAGTCCCTAGGCTAAATTACTCAGTCATTCACTCACTCACTCCCTAGGCTAGGTCACTCACTCCCTAGGCTAGGTCACTCAGTCATTCAGTCACTCCCTAGGCTAGGTCACTCCCTAGGCTAGGTCACTCAGTCATTCACTCACTCCCTAGGCTAGGTCACTCAGTCCCTAGGCTAAATTACTCAGTCATTCACTCACTCACTCCCTAGGCTAGGTCACTCAGTCATTCACTCACTCCCTAGGCTAGGTCACTCACTCCCTAGGCTAAATTACTCAGTCATTCACTCACTCACTCACTCCCTAGGCTAGGTCACTCACTCACTCCCTAGGCTAGGTCACTCACTCCCTAGGCTAGGTTACTCAGTCATTCACTCACTCCCTAGGCTAGGTCACTCACTCCCTAGGCTAGGTCACTCAGTCATTCACTCACTCCCTAGGCTAGGTCACTCAGTCATTCACTCACTCCCTAGGCTAGGTCACTCAGTCATTCACTCACTCCCTAGGCTAGGTCACTCACTCCCTAGGCTAGGTCACTCAGTCATTCACTCACTCCCTAGGCTAGGTCACTCAGTCATTCACTCACTCCCTAGGCTAGGTCACTCACTCCCTAGGCTAGGTCACTCAGTCATTCACTCACTCCCTAGGCTAGGTCACTCAGTCATTCACTCACTCCCTAGGCTAGGTCACTCACTCCCTAGGCTAGGTCACTCAGTCATTCACTCACTCCCTAGGCTAGGTCACTCACTCCCTAGGCAAGATCACTTAGTCAAACACCACCGTATCCGGGTCAATGTTTTAGTAATCTGATATTCCACTGAGGCAGAAGGTTCTGGAGGGTTGTCCCTAGTAACAACAGCAACAAAGTCATAAACCCTGCCTATTTCTACAATTTCTCTCATTAAAATCGGATTTTAAACCTAACCCTAACCACACTGCAAATCATATGCATAATCCTAACCTAACCTTATTCATTTTTACGATAGCACAGCCACAAAGTCGAAAGTGGCTATCTAGTGGAAACGGCTATGGAGTCCTAACCATGTGACCATGGTAAAATGAACCATTATTCCATTTAAACTGTAGATTTACCAGAATGTTGCTGCATGTCCTGTCTTCTACTGGCCACAAGGTGGCAGTCAAAGCACAATGGCTGAACTCAACCATAGAGGTCGGCATGGAGAGTGAGGAAGTTACAAATGGAGATGGGGTGTTGAAGAAGATTGGTGTCGAGTGCAAACAGAATGAGCCGTGAGCCAGACTGAGTTCTGGACGTGGAAGGGAATGAGGACGAGTTAAGTGAGGTGGAAGGTGTGGTGAAGAACTCGGCACCTGAGCCTCAATGGACATGAGAAGAATCTGGTCCAGACATTTTTGGACAAAGTGGATCCTTGCCTTTTGGCGGATCCATTTGTGGTTTCAGGCGGGATGAGAAAGGAAGTTGGGTGTAGTTGAATCAGTGAAAGTAACCTAGGTAACCTGTAATTTGATTTGTGATATTTGTTTATGTTTCTTCTGACCAGAAGGAGCGGGTACCATTGGAAGCAGTGCTTTCTGGGGTAGTGTTAAGTGTGGAGGTGGAGCCATTGAAGTTGAAGATTCCTGGTGTTTGGTGTGACAATGACATGGTGGTGAGTGTGGTGAAATACAGAGGAGTCACTATCAGGCCTTTTAAGTCAGACAGTGTCACGTTAGGATATATCAGTTATCCTGTTGGAGCTTTTGTGCCGAATCCACAGCAGTGTTTCAGGTGCCACGTTTATAGTCGTGTCATAGCAGTGTGTAGGACGGAGATTCCAAGAGGTTGGGAAGTGTGCAGGAGGTGTCGTGGTAATTTCCTGTATTACTAAGTGAAAGGAGAATTTACAAACCACACACAAGTCAGAGTTATACTTTAAACTTCATATTTTAATAATATGAGCTTCACCATAGCCCTTTGACTCTCAGATCAATTCAGTGTCTATAAATGAATTCTGAGAGTGCCAACATAATGGCAACTGAGATCTTTTATAGCAAAGATCCACCCCCTAGTCGACATGACAAACCACAGATGATAGGAAAACTGCACAAAGGCCTTATACTTGAGAGAGCAGTATCCCATAGCCAGATAGCATTAGCTATAAATTATCGTTCAGTTTGCTCTCTAAGACAAGGTTCTACTTCTCATCCAATGGCATATATCAATTGTCAATTCTAGATACTCCCATCTCAAATACAATCCACCCCTGGACAAGCTCACTGAGGGGAGTGAGACTCTAGGTCATATACTAGGTCAAGATAAGTTTCAACATCAGAGGGGACATACAATGGTTCCAGACACTGCCGTACTCCTCCCCCCAATGGGAAAAGGAGGGAGTGACTGGAGTACAGACATGGTGGAGCCCTTCACATGGTTTCACAGATATATTCATAATGAAGACAGTGTTCAAACCTGACTTCTCCCTTTCTGATATTCTGCCTATTGCCAGACATGTAAAAGACTGACCTCTCCCCTCTCTGGGCCCCAAGTGACTTTTCCAGAGAGAAGAGAGGAAAATGCAACTGCCGACAGTATAGTCCAAAAAACACATCCTAATGACAAGTATCTCACAAAAGCATATTATGAAAGTAAATAAAGCATCTTATTTATCAATATTACCTAACTAATTCTGATTCAGCTACGACAGAGAGCATTGGGATAGAGGACTGTGTCGTTTCAGTGGATAAAGTTTGTGTGTGTCATGTCAACAGTAGGGGTGTCCATGTTGCTGGGGATCGGAAGGAAGTGTCCGGTGAGAGAGAGAGAGAGACGCAGGTTGAGGTGGCTAGAGTCAGAGTAGTGCAGAAGGTGTCGTATGCTGAGGCAGTGAAGACGGTAGAGGAGGATGGGGTCAAGGGTGAGGGATCCTGAGAGGAGTAGTAGATCTGTTCGAACACAGAGGCCAACAGAATGCAGGGCATTCGGAAGGTATTTCGACCCCTTGACCTTGTCCACATTTTGTTACGTTACACCATCATTCTAAAATGGATTAAATGTTTTTTTTTTCCCCTCATCAGTCTACACACAATACCCCATAATGACATCACAATACCCCATAATGACATCACAATACCATATAATGACATCACAATACCCCATAATGACATCACAATACCCCATAATGACATCACAATACCCCATAATGACATCACAATACCCCATAATGACATCACAATACCATATAATGACATCACACTACCCCATAATGACATCACAATACCATATAATGACATCACAATACCCCATAATGACATCACAATACCATATAATGACATCACAATACCCCATAATGACATCACAATACCCCATAATGACATCACAATACCCCATAATGACATCACAATACCATATAATGACATCACAATACCCCATAATGACATCACAATACCATATAATGACATCACAATACCCCATAATGACATCACAATACCATATAATGACATCACAATACCCCATGAAGACAAAGCAAAAAGAGAGAGAGATTTTTTTGCAAATGTAAATGTAATTTTTTTTTTCAATAACATTTCCATAAGTATTCAGACCCTTTTACTCAGTACTTTGTGGACGCACTTTTGGTAATGATTACAGCCTCGAGTCTTCTTGGGTATGACGCTACAAGCTTGGCACCACTGTATTTGGGGAGTTTCTCCCATTCCTCTCTGCAGATCCTCTCAAGCTCTGTCAGGTTGGATGGGGAGCGTCGCTGCACAGCTATTTTCAGGTCTCTCCAGCGATGTTAGATCGGGTTCAAGTCCGGGCTCTGGCTGGGCCACTCAAGGACATTCAGAGACTTGTCCCGAAGCCACTCCTGCATTGTCTTGGCTGTGTGCTTAGGGTCATTGTCCTGTTGGAAGAGTGACAGGGTGTGTTGAGTGGTGGTGTCCTGTCCTCCCAGGCCGTTGGCATGGTGCAGGAGCAGATAGGGTCAGAGTAATGGAATGGGATAGTTGATTTTTAATGAGTGTAGGGTTAGTTGGGTATTTTTAGTATTTGTTTAGATTTTTAGTGTTTCCTTTTCCCCTTTTGTATCACAAAGTTAAATGGATTTATGTTATATTCCAGTTGGGGGCTGTAATGCAACATATTGGATGCCAACCGCTGTTAAACTGTGGACACGTCATAATACCCATAAAACCTAGCGTTAAAACCCAGTAATGGTTCCAGTAATTTTTTTCCACCCCCCATTCATTTTTGTGTCTGGAATTTTTTAACTGTCCACATTGCTGGGGATCAGAAGTGTCCGGAGAGAGTCTCAGGTTGAGGTGGCTAGAGTCAGAGTAGTGCTGTTCCTTCTTTCTCCGTAGTGTAATTCTGTATTGTTGTAGTGATTCATCGTAGTGAAGGCGTAGATTCAGGTTTTCTGGGTCTCTATGTTTTTGTTTGGACAGGTTTCTCAATTTCTTTCTTAGGTTTTTTGTATTCTTCATCAAACCATTTGTTATAATTGTTAATTTTCTTAGGTTGTCTACTTGAAATGTTTAGATTTGATAGGGGAAGCTGAAAAGGTCAAATATACTGTTTAAACATTCTACTGCCAAGGTTTACACCTTCACTGTTACAGTGGAACGTTTTGTCCAGGAAGTTGTCCTAATGGGATGGAATTTGCTGCTGCCTTTTTGATTTTGGTAGGTGTCTACACGACTTTCCTTCCATCTATATGCAACGTCTTTCTTCTGCGGACGAAGGATCGGACCAAAGCGCGGCGTGGTTAGTGTTCAACGTGTTTAACCAAGACCATAAACGTGAACACTACACAATACCAAAACAACAAATGCAGAAAAAACCGAAACAGTCCTATCTGGTGCATAGACACAAAGACAGAAGACAACCGACCAACAAAACCCAACACAAAACAGGCTACCTAATTATGGTTCCCAATCAGAGACAACGACTAACACCTGCCTCTGATTGAGAACCATATCAGGCCAAACAACAAACCCAACATAGAAATAGACAAACTAGACATACAACATAGAATGCCCACTCCTGACCAACACTAAAACAAAGAAAACACAACAGAACTATGGTCAGAACGTGACACTATAGCATTTCTTAATATTGTGCAATTATTTTGATGCCTCATGATTGAGTATTGCTCTGTTCAGGTAGACTGTTTTTGCTGTGATCTGATAGGGGTGTTAGTGGGCTGACTGTGAACGCTCTGAGAGACTCTGGGTTGAGGTCAGTGATAATGTAGTCTACAGTACTACTGCCAAGAGATGAGCTATAGGTGTAACTACCATAGGAGTCCCCTCGAAGCCTGCCATTGTCTAAATCAAATCAAATCAAATCAAATGTTATTTGTCACATACACATGGTTAGCAGATGTTAATGCGAGTGTAGTGAAATGCTTGTGCTTCTCCTGGAGGGGAGGAGCGGGAGTAGACGTGACAGTACCCCCCTCCCCCGTGCAACAGAGCTGCAGGAGTTGTGACCCGTTTTTGTTATGTTGTCCTAGTTGTGCCTAGGGGGGGGGGGCATATGGGGGAGGGAATGCTGTCACCTCCAGGTAGGTGTTTGTCCCCCTGTGTGCTGAGAGTGTCCGTTTGTTGTCCAGTTCTGACATTTAGGTCGCCACAGACATGTCCCTGGGCCTGGAAATGGCTGATCTCCCCCTCCAGCATGGAGAAGCTGTCATCGTTGAAGTATGGGGATTCTATAACAAATTAGCATACCCCCTGAGTCTCTTCACTGTTTCCCACCTGGTAGCAGTGGTGTAAAGTACTTAAGTAAAAAAATACTTTAAAGTACTACTTAAGTAGTTTTTTTGGGGGGTATCTGTACTTTACTATTTATATTTTTGATCACTTTACTACATTCCTAAAGAAAATAATGTACTTGTAACGTGGACACCTGGAATCAATTACACGTGATGAGTTTAATAATAAACGGAACAATACAAGAAACACGAGTAGCGTACAGACATGAAACACAGTCAATACTGCCTGGGGAATAGAACTATGGGAGTGACAGATATAGGGGAGGTAATCAGTAGAGTGATGGAGTCCAGGTGTGTCTATTGATGAAGTGCAGGTGCGCGTAATGATGAATGCCAGGTGTGTCTATTGATGAAGTGCAGGTGCGCGTAATGATGAATGCCAGGTGGGAGTAATGATGAATGCCAGGTGGGAGTAATGATGAATGCCAGGTGGGAGTAATGATGAATGCCAAGTGGGAGTAATGATGAATGCCAGGTGGGAGTAATGATGAATGCCAGGTGGGAGTAATGATGAATGCCAGGTGGGAGTAATGATGAATGCCAGGTGCCCGTAATGATGAATGCCAGGTGTGAGTAATGATGAATGCCAGGTGGGAGTAATGATGAATGCCAGGTGGGAGTAATGATGAATTCCAGGTGGGAGTAATGATGAATGCTAGGACCGGTGGTTAGTGAACCAGCAACGTCGAACGCTGGAGGGGAGGAGCGGGAGTAGACGTGACAGTACCCCCCTCCCCCGACGAGAGGCTCCAGCAGCAGGACGACGCCGGCCAATAGGACGACCCGGAGGACGAGGAGCGGGCCGGTCGGCAACGATGGAAATCAAGGATAATGTTGGGGTCCAGAATGTCCTTGTTCATCCTCTCTACCTGCCCATTGAACCGATGCTGGTACCCAGAAGTGAGGCTGACCGTGACCCCCAGTTTCTCCATGAAAGCCCTCAAAAGCCGTGACGTGAATTGGGGTCCATGGTCGGAGACGATGTCCTTTGGAAGGCCATAGTGCCGGAAGACCTGCTGGAACAGTGCCTCAGTGACCTAGAGAGAGGTAGAGAGACCAGAGAGAGGAATAAACCGGCATGATTTAGAAAATCTGTCCACAATCACAAGAATGGTGGTGAAACCAGCAGACGTGAGATCGGTAACAAACTCAATGGACAGATGAGACCAGGGATGCTGAGGCACGGGAAGGAGTTTCCCTGCTGGAGCGTGTTGGGGAGACTTAGTTTGGGAACACACAGAACAGGAGTTGACATGGTGAGTAACATCCTGCATCAAGGTGGGCCACCAATATTTTTTAAAGAGTGATTGTATAGTATGGTGATCCCAAGAAGACCAGCGATGACAGCTGTGTGTGCCCAGGCCACTCACTTAACCCCGTGGGAACATAGATGTGCTCAGGAGGACAGGTAGTGGGAGCGGGTTCCCTCTCCAGAGCCTGGCGAATGTCCACATCTACGTCCCAGACCACAGGGGCTGCGATACAAGCGGGAACAGGAAAGCAGGTCCTCTGTCATTCAGGTGACCAGTCCATGATTCTCATCCTCGACCATGAGATGGTGGGGTTGTGGTGTTGGAGCCATGGGAGGCTGAGGATGACCTTGTGAGCTGGTGCAGTGATGACGAAGGGGATGTTTTCCTGATGAATGGACTCCACGGTGAGTGTGAGTGGTGTGGTGATGTATGTGATGGTTCCGGATCCTAGTGGCCAATAATCAAGGGCTTGAACCAGAAACGGAGAGGAGGCAATGGTCTGGTCAATAAAGTTCCCCCCCAGCAATGAAATCCACTAGCACTGTAGAAACAGCACAAGGGACAGCCAGCTAGTGTGATCGACACTAAAAAGGGTCTAGCAGAAACGGATGAAGATGGGATACTCACACCTGCCCCAGGAGGTGGAAGATCACGTGACCGTCGCTCTGCTCTCGTGGATCCCGAGTTGGGATGTACCGGACACTGCTGAAGCTGGTGTCCCCCCTGACCACAATAGAGACAGAGCCTCAGCTATCTCCGTCTGCTTAACTCCGCCGCGGAGTGACCCCTACTGCATGTGACCCCTACCTCCTTCCGCTAGATGCTGTTACTGTCTGGAAGGTGAGCGCATACTCGGCACCAGTCTGGTCATCCTGCCGTAGTTGGAGTAGGCGCTCACCCCCCTCTCTGCCCTCTGGTGGATGCTCAAAAATACCTCTTAACAGAGCCATGAACCCCTCAAATGAAGCCAGCTCCTCCCCTCCCCCAGACGACCGTAGCCCACTCCAACGCTCGCCCAGTCAGCAGAGAAATAACCACGGCAATCTTGGACCTCGGTGGTGGAGACTCCCTCTGATGCGCAAAGTAGAGGGTGCACTGGTTTAGGAAGCCGCGGCATTTAGATGAGGTTCCGTCACATTTATCCGGGAGGGACAAATGGGCATCGCCGATCTGGACGCATTGCTGAATGGACTGATGTGCTGGCTCGCTGGGTCGACTGGTGGCAGAGTATCCTCTGCTAGTGGAAGGCAACGCCTCTTGGGCATGTTTGAGACGTTGAAGACTGCGAAGAACATCTTCCATATCCGTACCCAGTTGCGCCAGCTGGTTGTGGTGCTTACGAAGTAGGTACCACTGTTCGTTGAACGTCTGGGAGATGTCCTGATTTCCTTGTCTCTATATGGTGAGACAGTATTCTGTAATGTGGACGCTGGGAAGCAAGTATAGGTGGTGAGTTTAATAATAAACTGAACAATACAATAAATACAAGTAGCGTACAGACATGCAACAAATAGTCAATACTGCCTGGGGAATTGAACTAAGGGAGTGACAGATATAAGGGGGGGTAATCAGTAGAGTGATGGAGTCCAGGTGTGCCTATTGATGGAGTCCAGGTCAAATCAAATCAAATCAAATTTATTTATATAGCCCTTCGTACATCAGCTGATATCTCAAAGTGCTGTACAGAAACCCAGCCTAAAACCCCAAACAGCAAGCAATGCAGGTGTAGAAGCACGGTGTGCACAGGTGTGCCTAGTGATGGAGTCCAGGTGTGGAGTCCAGGTGTCCAGGTGTGCCTATTGATGGATGCCAGGTGCGGTGGTTAGTAAACCAGCGACGTAGAACACTGGAGGGGAGGAGCAGGTGTAGACATGACAGTACTATTACTATATATCCATAAATACATTTTAAAAACAAGAAAATTGTGCCGTCGGGTTTGCTTAATATAAGAAATTTGAAATTATTAATACTTTTACTTTTGATACTTAAGTATATTTAAAACCAAATACATTTAGACTTTTACTCAAGTAATATTTGAATTACTTGTCATTTTCTACTAAAGTATCTTAACTTTTGAATACTTTTCCCCACCACTGCCTGGTAGTTTGGTAGATGGGACTTCCAGCTCTCTATAACCCAGAGGGCAACCAGTGGGTCTCCTCTATACCATGTTTCTTGTAGGATGACAATGTCTGTATTCCCAATGTCTTCGATGAAGTCTGGGTTCCTACTCTTTAGGCCAAAGGCAGATGACCTCAGACCTTAAGACACTCCAGCTTTGTGTTCCATATTGTTTAGTGTTGTTTTCGCTTGGTTTAGGCCCCGGACCGTCACAGTAGGTGTGAGCAGAGCATGTTGAGCATCTGATACATACCTCTTGGGTTGCAGGATGGGGCTTGGTTGGGTGTATTAGTGGCGATTGGGCCTGTTGCTCTGCTCACAGCCTGGGCATATGTCCTGCTGTCATGTTGAGGTCCTTGCTGCAGGGGCAGGGGCATGGGGGGGCAGAAGGGGCATAGGTCTGATCTGGGGGGCCTATATAGGGTGTGGCCAGGTTTTTTGGGGGGTGGTCTCAGCTGGTTGGGGTGTGGCTGGTGAAGCTGTGGTCTCGGTGTAGGTCCTCTTGGCATTGGTTCTCTCGGTGCAGGTCCTTCAGGAGGGGGTCTTACAGGTCTGGGAGGATGTCACGCTGGTCTGGGAGGGGTGTCCGTTGCTCTGTTGCTCCTGTGTGAGGTGCTGGGGCTACGGTTGAGGGTGAAGTCCTTCAGGGTCCTGGCATTGATTGCTGCCTTGTAGAGGTGGACTTGGACGTGAAAGCTGTTCAAGTCCAGGGTGGAGAGGTGGGCCAGGTAGACATTAGGTTTTGAGGCACAGTCCCGGGAAATGCTTGCATTCACCGGCTGTATGGTGGCAAGGTGAATGCATTTTCGTGGTAGCAGGGTGGAGATAACCACTTGTGCGTTGTGGAAGAAGCTTTTTCAATCACTCCCTTTCCTGCTGGGCCCTCAGGTCATTTGTGCCTGTGTGAATTATAATGTGGCTGGAGGACCATAGTCTGTCCTCTGACAACAGCTCCAGGGCAGTTTGGTCCGGGTCTGAGGTTCTGCTGGCTTGTCTGAGGTGGGCTGTTCTGCTGACTTGTCTTAGGTGGGCTGTTCTGCTGGCCTATCTGAGGTAGGCTGTTCTGCTGGCCTGTCTGAGTTGGGCTGTTCTGCTGGCCTGTCTGAGGTGGGCTGTTCTGCTGGCCTGTCTGAGTTGGGCTGTTCTGCTGGCCTGTCTGAGGTGGGCTGTTCTGCTGGCTTGTCTGAGTTGGGCTGTTCTGCTGGCCTGTCTGAGGTGGGCTGTTCTGCTGGCTTGTCTGAATTGGGCTGTTCTGCTGGCCTGTCTGAGGTGGGCTGTTCTGCTGGCTTGTCTGAGTTGGGCTGTTCTGCTGGCTTGTCTGAGTTGGGCTGTTCTGCTGGCCTGTCTGAGTTGGGCTGTTCTGCTGGCTTGCTCTCTGTCACACCTTAGCTTTCTCACCACCTCCTTCAGTGCTGTTAGCTGTGCCATGTGTCTCTCTCTCCTCCGTCACTGCTGTTAGGTGTGCCACGTGTTCCTCTCTCTCCTCCTTAAGTTCTCTCTCCTCAGTCCAGAGTGCAGCCAGCTCTCTCAGACACCTCCTCTCTCTCTCGTCCACCTCCACCTTCTGCTCTCCGGGTCTGGATTGTGTGGACCAGCTCTCTCTCCATCTCTGTGAATGTATCCCTCTCAATGATGGAGGAGCAGTGCAGTTGTGGGACCTGGGTGTGTTCAGTGCTGGGGGGGGGGGATCTCTCTTTGATCCCATAAAAGGAGAACTGCTTAATCCCATTGCCCATTGAGAACTTGTGGTCAATCCTCGAGAGGCTGGTGGACAAACAAAAACCCACAAATTCTGACAAACTCCAAGCATTGATTATGCAAGAATGGGCTGCCATCAGTCAGGATGTGGCCCAGAAGTTAATTGACAGCATGCCAGGGCGGATTGCAGAGGTTTGAAAAAGAAGGGTCAACACAGCAAATATTCACACAATGCATCAACTTCATGTAATTGTCAATAAAAGCCTTTGAGACTTATGAGATGCTTTAATTATACTTCAGTATTCCATAGTAACATCTGACAAAAATATCTAAAGACACTGAAGCAGTAAACTTTGTGAAAATTAATATTTGTGTCATTCTCAAAACTTTTGGCCACGACTGTCTGGGACATTAATGTTGCAGGACATCCTTAAGGTCTGGGGAGTTTCCTGGCCAGAAAAAAAAATCTATGTTTTGTTCCCCGAGCCACTTAGTTATCACTTTTGCCTTATGGCAAGGTGCTCCATCATGCTGGAAAAGGCATTGTTCATCACCAAACTGTTCCTGGATGGTTGGGAGAAGTTGCTCTTGGAAAATGTGTTGGTACCGTTCTTTATTCATGGCTGTGCTCTTAGGCAAAATTGTGAGTGAGCCCACTCCCTTGGCTGAGAAGCAACCCCACACATGAATGGTCTCAGGATGCTTTACTGTTGGCATGACATAGGACTGTTGGTAGCGCTCACCTTGTCTTCTCCGGACAAGCTTTTTTCCGGATGCACTAAACATTCGGAAAGGGGATTCATCAGAGAAAATGACTTTACCCCAGTCCTCAGCAGTCCAATCCCTGTACCTTTTGCAGAATATCAGTCAGTCCCCCAATGTTTTTCCTGGAGAGAAGTGGCTTCTTTGCTGCCCTTCTTGACACCAGGCCATCCTCCAAAAGTTTCGCCTCACTGTGCGTGCAGATGCACTCGCACCTGCCTGCTGCCATTCCTGAGCAAGCTCTGTACTGGTGGTGCCCCGATCCCGCAGCTGAATCAACTTTAGGAGACGGTTGTGGTGCTTGCTGGACTTTCTTGGGCGCCCTGAAGCCTTCTTCACAACAATTGAACCGCTCTCCTTGAAGTTCTTGATGATCTGATAAATGGTTGATTTAGGTGCAATCTTACTGGCAGCAATATCCTTGCCTGTGAAGCTCTTTTTGTGCAAAGCAATGACGATGGCACGTGTTTCCTTGCAGGTAACCATGGTTGACAGAGGAAAAACAATGATTCCAAGCACCACCCTCCTTTTGAAGCTTCCAGTCTGTTATTCGAACTCAATCAGCATGACAGAGTGACCTCCAGCCTGGTCCTCGTCAACTCTCACACCTGTGTCAATGAGAGAATCACTGACATGATGTCAGCTGGTACTTTTGTGGCAGGACTGAAATTCAGTGGAAATGTTTTTGGGGGATTCAGTTCATTTGCATGGTAAAGAGGGACTTTGCAATTAATTGCAATTCATCTGATCACTATTCATAACATTCTGGAGTATATGCAAATTGCCATCATACAAACTGAGGCAGCAGACTGTGAAAATTGATATTTGTGTCATTCTCAAAACTTTTGGCCACGACTGTACACGTTGACAGAGGTTGTTTCAATTTCCTCAATGTCTCTCTTAACACAGGGGTAGTGTGCTCTTATAGCACTGTGCCATGCCAGGGGATGGTCTGGTTAATATAGCACTGTGCCATGCCAGGGGATGGTCTGGTTAATATAGCACTGTGCCATGCCAGGGGATGGTCTGGTTAATATAGCACTGTGCCATGCCAGGGGATGGTCTGGTTAATATAGCACTGTGCCATGCCAGGGGATGGCCTGGTTAATATAGCACTGTGCCATGCCAGGGGAGGGTCTGTGTTAATATAGTACTGTGCCATGCCAGGGGATAGTGTGTGTTAATATAGCACTGTGCCATGCCAGGGGATGGTGTGTGTTAATATAGCACTGTGCCATGCCAGGGGATAGTGTGTGTTAATATAGCACTGTGCCATGCCAGGGGATAGTGTGTGTTAATATAGCACTGTGCCATGCCAGGGGATGGTCTGGTTAATATAGCACTGTGCCATGCCAGGGGAAGGTCTGGTTAATATAGCACTGTACCATGCCAGGGGATAGTGTGTGTTAATATAGCACTGTGCCATGCCAGGGGATAGTGTGTGTTAATATAGCACTGTGCCATGCCAGGGGATAGTGTGTGTTAATATAGCACTGTGCCATGCCAGGGGATGGTCTGGTTAATATAGCACTGTGCCATGCCAGGGGAAGGTCTGGTTAATATAGCACTGTACCATGCCAGGGGATAGTGTGTGTTAATATAGTACTGTGCCATGCCAGGGAGGGTCTGTGTTAATATAGCACTGTGCCATGCCAGGGGATAGTGTGTGTTAATATAGTACTGTGCCATGCCAGGGAGGGTCTGTGTTAATATAGCACTGTGCCATGCCAGGGGATGGTGTGTGTTAATATAGCACTGTGCCATGCCAGGGAAGGGTCTGTGTTAATATAGCACTGTGCCATGCCAGGGGAAGGTCTGGTTAATATAGCACTGTGCCATGCCAGGGGAAGGTCTGGTTAATATAGCACTGTGCCATGCCAGGGGATAGTGTGTGTTAATATAGCACTGTGCCATGCCAGGGGATAGTGTGTGTTAATATAGCACTGTGCCATGCCAGGGGATGGTCTGGTTAATATAGCACTGTGCCATGCCAGGGGATAGTGTGTGTTAATATAGCACTGTGCCATGCCAGGGGATAGTGTGTGTTAATATAGCACTGTGCCATGCCAGGGGATGGTCTGGTTAATATAGCACTGTGCCATGCCAGGGGAGGGTCTGTGTTAATATAGTACTGTGCCATGCCAGGGGATAGTGTGTGTTAATATAGCACTGTGCCATGCCAGGGGATAGTGTGTGTTAATATAGCACTGTGCCATGCCAGGGGATAGTGTGTGTTAATATAGCACTGTGCCATGCCAGGGGATGGTCTGGTTAATATAGCACTGTGCCATGCCAGGGGATGGTCTGGTTAATATAGCACTGTACCATGCCAGGGGATAGTGTGTGTTAATATAGTACTGTGCCATGCCAGGGGATAGTGTATGTTAATATAGCACTGTGCCATGCCAGGGGAGGGTCTGTGTTAATATAGTACTGTGCCATGCCAGGGGATAGTGTGTGTTAATATAGTACTGTGCCATGCCAGGGGATAGTGTGTGTTAATATAGCACTGTGCCATGCCAGGGGAGGGTCTGTGTTAATATAGTACTGTGCCATGCCAGGGGATAGTGTGTGTTAATATAGCACTGTGCCATGCCAGGAGATGGTCTGTGTAGGAAATGAAGTTGCTTACGTTCCCCTTTTTGTAGCAGTCAGCAAATAGTGTCTCTGGATTGTCCTTGAGGAACTTATTTTTGTCCTTATTCTGTACAGTGTTATTTTTAATATCCAAGGGGTGCTGTACTGTGATGACATCTGCACAGGGATACGCCATGGCACAAGAGGCTTCAAAGGCCTTTGCATTTGTGTGGGGGGAGGCTGTGAAACGCTGCTGCCGTTGTTAGGCTCAAGCGTTCACACCTCTCGCTTCACACAGTGCTAATTGATGTTGCAGTCAGATCAGTTCTGTCCTAGCAGCTTGGTAGCCTTATTTAATAAGCTTTATATAATACAATTATTATTATCCCACATGTCACACCTCATGTCTAAAACATGGGGGGGGGTTGATAGGGGATTGATAGGGGATTGTCTGGAAGGGACTGCCATACAGGGATGTGCTGAAGGATTTTGGCCAGCAGACCACGATGTCTACATTCAAGATCCTAAATCTGTGGCATACAATGTTTATAAAGGCATTTTTTTTACTAGCCATTTGTGTCAGGCTAGTTTGGCACGTTGTCTACTAGCCCAGTCTGAAAAGTACTAGCCTCGGGCTAGCTTAATGTCCATCCTTGCTGATATGTATAACTGACTTCATAGGTCATTTGAATAGTCATTTACAACAGAGGAACAAACCAGTTTGTGTTTTGTAGGGGGGGTTTTCATCCGATGTTCGGATGGACCTGCACGAGCGTCTGGATCTGTGTACTAAACGCGCTAACAAAAGTAGCCACTTGAACAGAAATAATGGACATTTTTGAACAAATCAAGCATTTATTGTGGAACTAGGATTCCTGGCAGTGCCTTCTGATGAAGATCATCCAAGGTAAGGGAATATTTATAACGTGATTTCTGATTCTGTTGACTCCAACATGGCGGAAATTTGTATTTATTTTCTGAGCGCCGTCTCAGATTATTGCATGGTTTGCTTTTTGAAATGTGACACAGCGGTTGCATTAAGGAGAAGTATATGGACATTAAACCCACAAGTCCTTTGTGAGCTAGCTAGCCAACTTTAGCTAATGTAGCTAACTTACGGTAGCTAAATATTCCTTCCGTGGTGGGCTACCGCTAGCTAGCATGTCACCACGTGAAAAAGTAGCTGGCTAGCTCACTAAAGACTCAACCAGCTAGCATATGCCGGTTTTCTTTTTACTTGTAAGGAAGGTAACGTGCGTTGGCGTTGTACACGTAAATACAGTCGGTGGGGACTTCGACAAAACCCACTCCTTTGCACACGCCCACTACTTTACTTTTGACACACCCACTCCTTTCCACACGCCCACTACTTTACTTTTGACACACCCACTCCTTTCCACACGCCCACCACTTTACTTTTGACACACCCACTCCTCTCCACACGCCCACTCCTTTACTTTTGACACACCCGCTCCTTTCCACACGCCCACTCCTTTACTTTTGACACACCCACTCCTCTCCACACGCCCACTCCTTTACTTTTGACACACCCACTCCTCTCCACACGCCCACTACTTTACTTTTGACACACCCACTCCTTTCCACACGCCCACTACTTTACTTTTGACACACCCACTCCTCTCCACACGCCCACTACTTTACTTTTGACACACCCACTCCTCTCCACACGCCCACTCCTTTACTTTTGACACACCCGCTCCTTTCCACACGCCCACTCCTTTACTTTTGACACACCCACTCCTCTCCACACGCCCACTACTTTACTTTTGACACACCCGCTCCTTTCCACACGCCCACTCCTTTACTTTTGACACACCCACTCCTCTCCACACGCCCACTACTTTACTTTTGACACACCCACTCCTTTCCACACGCCCACTACTTTACTTTTGACACACCCACTCCTCTCCACACGCCCACTACTTTACTTTTGACACACCCACTCCTCTCCACACGCCCACTCCTTTACTTTTGACACACCCGCTCCTTTCCACACGCCCACTCCTTTACTTTTGACACACCCACTCGCCGATCCTCCAGCCGCCATGTCAGCTACCCCTTCTAAACATGTGAGTAACTCTGTATAATAACATTACCTTCATAAAGATTTTATACTATGTTCATCAACTGTCAATTAAACATTTACAGACAAATTATGAATAATTTCTAAACAATCATAAGTCCTTGGTTAAACGTGAGATTTATTATGACCACAAAGCATTGACAGGTATGAATGGCTTGAGAATCCGACCAAAATAAAAATAAAACAGCCACAACAGCAATCAAATAAATGCATTTATTTGAGTCATTGTCTGTCAGAAATAAACCAGTGCTTGTGAGTAATCACAGATCGACAGGTTACTGAGTCGATCACAGATCGACAGGTTAATGAGTCGATCACAGATCGACAGGTTAATGAGTCGATCACAGATCGACAGGTTAATGAGTCAATCAAAGATCACAGGTTAATGAGTTGATCACAGATCACAGATGAACAGGCTTAGTGGATCACAGACATTATATGGATGGAAGGATGAGGTGAGGTCACTATGGTGTTGCTATGGAGGTAGATATTGTAGACACAGACTGAACTTGAGCAAAAAATTTTTTTAAATTCACCAGTTCCTCTTGTGAAATGAATACAATGAAAATAATATCTTAAACCTTGACCAGCTCTACACTCTCAGCTAGCAGCTTGGCAGCCTGTCGGAGAAAACAAAACATGACATCAGTTATTACATTTGTGTTGCCTTAAATCTACATAATAGGCTATTCCCCACTTTCAAAGTGAAAGGAAACGACAGCACACACACACACACGCACACTCAATTCGGTCTTACTTCATTTCTACAAATTGTCTTCGTCCTAAAGTACCCCTTTCACCAGGCAATTTGACGACACAGATGTAAAAAAAATAAACGATGAAACATTTCCTCAGTGCGTAGTGGTGTCGCTTACCTCGTCAGTGAAGCATGCTTCTTTGTCCTCAGCGGTGCAGCACTTCTCCCTCGTGATGCTGTGGTTAGCAGAGAGGGTCTTCAGATGATCCTCGGTGATGCTGGTCTTATGTCTGACCACATCATACAGCAACCTGAGGACGGGGACACACACACACACACACACACACACACACACACACACACACGTGTAAACAGAAGTTTGTAAACCTAGCGAGTTAAGAGTATATGTAGGTGTGAATTGGGGCCCACGTGTTTATTCACAGTACGTTCTTAGCATATCTCACTCACTTCTTCCCGGATAGCAGGAGGTCCTTGCTGTTCTTGGTGCAGAGCTCGGGGCCCATGTGGAAGTCGTTGGCATCCAGCTCCGGAGGCGTGAACTCTGCGTCAGGCTGGATGGCCAGGATACAGGGTCTCCTCATGGAGTAGGACTGGTTGCAGCAGCGGGCGATGCGGGGGTTAATGCTGGAGTAGTCGTCGTCGTTACACGTGGTGTCGAGCACGTTGGTCGACTTGGAAAGAGGACAAAGGAAGGGAGAGCTTTTTATGTTTTAAATTTAACCTCTATTTAAAATGTAGACTCAGCGATATATACATGCCTGTGTATGTGTGAGTATCATACCTCTGTTTTTGTATGTGCTTGTGTGTGTGTGTGTGTGTGTGTGTGTGTGTGTGTGTGTGTGTGTATGTGTGTGTGTATGTGTGAGTATCATACCTCTGTTTTTGTATGTGCTTGTGTACATTGTGTGTGTGTGTGTGTGTGTGTGTGTGTGTGTATATGTGTGAGTATCATACCTCTGTTTTTGTATGTGCTTGTGTACATTGTGTGTGTGTGTGTGTGTGTGTGTGTGTGTGTATATGTGTGAGTATCATACCTCTGTTTTTGTATGTGCTTGTGTACATTGTGTGTGTGTGTGTGTGTGTGTGTGTATATGTGTGAGTATCATACCTCTGTTTTTGTATGTGCTTGTGTACATTGTGTGTGTGTGTGTGTGTGTGTGTGTGTGTGTGTGTCAGACCTTCTCCTCTGCGCAGGGCAAGACTAAGTGGCCTGGCTGGTCCTTGCAGCAGTCATGGAAAACATCAGCCACAGTCTCAGACACCATGTGAAGCTGGACGAAGGAGGCCTGAGGCATTATCCTGGTGTAGTACACCATCATACTAGAGGAGGAGGAGCAGGGAGGAGGAGGAAGAAGAGGAGGAGCAGGAAGAGGAAGAGGAGGAGCAGGAAGTGGAAGAGGAGGAGCAGGAAGAGGAAGAGGAGGAGCAGGAAGAGGAAGAGGAGGAGGAGGAGCAGGAGAAAGAGCAGGGAGGAGGAAGAGGAAGAAGAGGAGGAGGAAGAAGAGGAGGAGCAGGAAGAGGAAGAGGAGAAGCAGGAAGAGGAAGAGGAGGAGCAGGAAGAGGAAGAGGAGGAGCAGGAAGAGGAAGAGGAGGAGGAGGAGCAGGAGAAAGAGCAGGGAGGAGGAGGAGGAAGAAGAGGAGGAGCAGGAAGAGGAGGAGCAGGAGGAGGAGCAGGGAGGAGGAGGAAAAGGAGGAGCAGGAGGAAGATGAGGAGGAGGAAGAGGAGGAGCAGGAAGAACAAGAGGAGGAGCAGGAGGAGGAGGAAAAGGAGGAGCAGGTGGAAGATGAGGAGGAGGAAGAAGAGGAGGCGCAAGAAGAGGAAGAGGAGGTGCAGGAGGAGGAGCAGCAGGAAGAGGAGGAGTAGGAAGAGAAGGAGCAGGAAGAGGAGCAGTATTAGGAGGAAGAAGAGGCGAAAGAGGAGGAGCAGGAAGAGGAGGAGGAGCAGAAGGATAAGTTCATGTTAATGAACCATGAAATAGCCGTGTATTAAATACGAATTAACCATTCATAAATTATAAATAAGACATTAAAAATAATGATCAATTTACCAATAGCATCTGTCAGGACTAAATGTGACGTTAATGATCGCATACCACATGAAGGACATCTACTTTGACATTTCATGACCTTTGACCTCTGTGTGAGAGCATGACCCCTCACCTCTTCTCAAAGTTGTAATCTCCCAGGACAGCCTCTGCAGCACACATGTTCTTATAGTATTCAATCTCATCAGCGATCATCTTGTCTATGTTACTGTCGGCCAGCTGCATGGGAACAACAGTGTTAGCCTGCTGAGTTAAAGCCTAGAACCATAACAGTGTTAGCCTGCTGAGTTAAAGCCTAGAACCATAACAGTGTTAGCCTGCTGAGTTAAAGCCTAGAACCATATCAGTGTTAGCCTGCTGATTTAAAGCCTAGAACCATAACAGTGTTAGCCTGCTGAGTTAAAGCCTAGAACCATATCAGTGTTAGCCTGCTGAGTTAAAGCCTAGAACCATAACAGCGTTAGCCTGCTGAGTTAAAGCCTAGAACCATAACAGTGTTAGCCTGCTGAGTTAAAGTCTAGATGATCTAGAACCATTAGCTTAGGGGGGGCGCCAATTCAAGTATTCGGGTTTTAGGGAAGGTTACTCATCATCACAAACTGATAGATAGTGTAGCTAGCTCCTCTGAGAAGATAAGACATGACAAAATAAATTTAGTTGAAATTTAGAGTTGCTGCATCCATGTGGAATATCACATAAAACAATATCAAATCACAATAAGACAAGTGGAAAACTCAGAGAGAACTAGGAGGGGGTTCTTCCTACTAGTAATACTAGTTGGAGGGGGTTCTTCCTACTAGTAATACTAGTTGGAGGGGGTTCTTCCTACTAGTAATATGAGTTGGAGGGGGTTCTTCCTACTAGTAGTATGAGTTGGAGGGGGTTCTTCCTACTAGTAATACTAGTTGGAGGGGGTTCTTCCTACTAGTAATATGAGTTGGAGGGGGTTCTTCCTACTAGTAATATGAGTTGGGGGGGGTTCTTCCTACTAGTAATACTAGTTGGAGGGGGTTCTTCCTACTAGTAATATGAGTTGGAGGGGGTTCTTCCTACTAGTAATATGAGTTGGAGGGGGTTCTTCCTACTAGTAATACTAGTTGGAGGGGGTTCTTCCTACTAGTAATACTAGTTGGAGGGGGTTCTTCCTACTAGTAATATGAGTTGGGGGGGGTTCTTCCTACTAGTAATACTAGTTGGAGGGGGTTCTTCCTACTAGTAATATGAGTTGGAGGGGGTTCTTCCTACTAGTAATATGAGTTGGAGGGGGTTCTTCCTACTAGTAATATGAGTTGGAGGGGGTTCTTCCTACTAGTAATATGAGTTGGAGGGGGTTCTTCCTACTAGTAATATGAGTTGGAGGGGGTTCTTCCTACTAGTAATATGAGTTGGAGGGGGTTCTTCCTACTAGTAATACTAGTTGGAGGGGGTTCTTCCTACTAGTAATATGAGTTGGAGGGGGTTCTTCCTACTAGTAGTATGAGTTGGAGGGGGTTCTTCCTACTAGTAATATGAGTTGGAGGGGGTTCTTCCTACTAGTAATACTAGTTGGAGGGGGTTCTTCCTACTAGTAATACTAGTTGGAGGGGGTTCTTCCTACTAGTAATACTAGTTGGAGGGGGTTCTTCCTACTAGTAATATGAGTTGGAGGGGGTTCTTCCTACTAGTAATATGAGTTGGAGGGGGTTCTTCCTACTAGTAATATGAGTTGGAGGGGGTTCTTCCTACTAGTAGTATGAGTTGGAGGGGGTTCTTCCTACTAGTAATATGAGTTGGAGGGGGTTCTTCCTACTAGTAATACTAGTTGGAGGGGGTTCTTCCTACTAGTAATATGAGTTGGAGGGGGTTCTTCCTACTAGTAATATGAGTTAGAGGGGGTTCTTCCTACTAGTAATATGAGTTGGAGGGGGTTCTTCCTACTAGTAATATGAATTGGAGGGAGGTTCTTCCTACTAGTAATATGAGTTGGAGGGGGTTCTTCCTACTAGTAATATGAGTTGGAGGGGGTTCTTCCTACTAGTAATATGAGTTGGAGAGGGTTCTTCCTACTAGTAATATGAGTTAGAGGGGGTTCTTCCTACTAGTAATATGAGTTGGAGGGGGTTCTTCCTACTAGTAATATGAGTTGGAGGGGGTTCTTCCTACTAGTAATATGAGTTGGGGGGGTTCTTCCTACTAGTAATATGAGTTGGGGGGGGTTCTTCCTACTAGTAATATGAGTTGGAGGGGGTTCTTCCTACTAGTAATATGAGTTGGAGGGGGTTCTTCCTACTAGTAATATGAGTTGGAGGGGGTTCTTCCTACTAGTAATATGAGTTGGAGGGGGTTCTTCCTACTAGTAATATGAGTTGGAGGGGGTTCATCCTACTAGTAATATGAGTTGGAGGGGGGTCTTCCTACTAGTAATATGAGTTGGAGGGGGTTCTTCCTACTAGTAATATGAGTTGGAGGGGGTTCTTCCTACTAGTAATACTAGTTGGAGGGGGTTCTTCCTACTAGTAATATGAGTTGGAGGGGGTTCTTCCTACTAGTAATATGAGTTGGAGGGGGTTCTTCCTACTAGTAATATGAGTTGGAGGGGGTTCTTCCTACTAGTAATACTAGTTGGAGGGGGTTCTTCCTACTAGTACACAAGTTGGAGGGGGTTCTTCCTACTAGTAATATGAGTTGGAGGGGGTTCTTCCTACTAGTAATATGAGTTGGAGGGGGTTCTTCCTACTAGTAAACTAGTTGGAGGGGGTTCTTCCTACTAGTACACAAGTTGGAGGGGGTTCTTCCTACTAGTAATATGAGTTGGAGGGGGTTCTTCCTACTAGTAATATGAGTTGGAGGGGGTTCTTCCTACTAGTAAACTAGTTGGAGGGGGTTCTTCCTACTAGTAATATGAGTTGGAGGGGGTTCTTCCTACTAGTAATATGAGTTAGAGGGGGTTCTTCCTACTAGTAATATGAGTTGGAGGGGGTTCTTCCTACTAGTAATATGAGTTGGAGGGGGTTCTTCCTACTAGTAATATGAGTTGGGGGGGGTTCTTCCTACTAGTAATATGAGTTGGAGGGGGTTCTTCCTACTAGTAATATGAGTTGGAGGGGGTTCTTCCTACTAGTAATATGAGTTGGAGGGGGTTCTTCCTACTAGTAATATGAGTTGGAGGGGGTTCTTCCTACTAGTAATATGAGTTGGAGGGGGTTCATCTTACTAGTAATATGAGTTGGAGGGGGGTCTTCCTACTAGTAATATGAGTTGGAGGGGGTTCTTCCTACTAGTAATATGAGTTGGAGGGGGTTCTTCCTACTAGTAATACTAGTTGGAGGGGGTTCTTCCTACTAGTAATATGAGTTGGAGGGGGTTCTTCCTACTAGTAATATGAGTTGGAGGGGGTTCTTCCTACTAGTAATATGAGTTGGAGGGGGTTCTTCCTACTAGTAAACTAGTTGGAGGGGGTTCTTCCTACTAGTAATATGAGTTGGAGGGGGTTCTTCCTACTAGTAATATGAGTTGGAGGGGGTTCTTCCTACTAGTAATATGAGTTGGAGGGGGTTCTTCCTACTAGTAATATGAGTTGGAGGGGGTTCTTCCTACTGGTAATATGAGTTGGAGGGGGTTCTTCCTACTAGTAAACTAGTTGGAGGGGGTTCTTCCTACTAGTAATATGAGTTGAAGGGGGTTCTTCCTACTAGTAATATGAGTTGGAGGGGGTTCTTCCTACTAGTAATATGAGTTGGAGGGGGTTCTTCCTACTAGTAATATGAGTTGGAGGGGGTTCTTCCTACTAGTAATATGAGTTGGAGGGGGTTCTTCCTACTAGTAATATGAGTTGGAGGGGGTTCTTCCTACTGGTAATATGAGTTGGAGGGGGTTCTTCCTACTAGTAAACTAGTTGGAGGGGGTTCTTCCTACTAGTAATATGAGTTGGAGGGGGTTCTTCCTACTAGTAATATGAGTTGGAGGGTGTTCTTCCTACTAGTAATATGAGTTGGAGGGGGTTCTTCCTACTAGTAATACGAGTTGGAGGGGGTTCTTCCTACTGGTAATATGAGTTGGAGGGGGTTCTTCCTACTAGTAAACTAGTTGGAGGGGGTTCTTCCTACTAGTAAACAAGTTGGAGGGGGTTCTTCCTACTAGTAATATGAGTTGGAGGGGGTTCTTCCTACTAGTAATATGAGTTGGAGGGGGTTCTTCCTACTAGTAAACTAGTTGGAGGGGGTTATTCCTACTAGTAATATGAGTTGGAGGGGGTTCTTCCTACTAGTAATATGAGTTGGAGGGGGTTCTTCCTACTAGTAATATGAGTTGGAGGGGGTTCTTCCTACTAGTAAACTAGTTGGAGGGGGTTCTTCCTACTGGTAATATGAGTTGGAGGGGGTTCTTCCTACTAGTAATATGAGTTGGAGGGGGTTCTTCCTACTAGTAATATGAGTTGGAGGGGGTTCTTCCTACTAGTAATATGAGTTGGAGGGGGTTCTTCCTACTAGTAATATGAGTTGGAGGGGGTTCTTCCTACTAGTAATATGAGTTGGAGGGGGTTCTTCCCAGTCATATGCTCGTATTTATGAGATGTCATGAATCAGCATCACACAAAAATAGTGTAATGGTTCAAAGAATCTCTGCGGTAATATGTGTGTTTGTGTTGTGTGTGTGTGTTATGTGTGTGTGTTATGTGTGTGTGCGTGCGGCTGTGCGTGCGTCCATGCGTGTGTAATACGTACAGCCGTTCTGACACACTCTGCGTGGTCCTCCTTGTCACAGCACTGGAGGAAGGCCTGCTCAGCCTCCTTGGAGAACCTCAGAATCACCTGCTGAGACGACTCAGGGTGGCGCACTGACAGCTCATAGATCAACCTGCCAATCAGGACAGACCATACACAGAAGCTCAGTTAGACAGCCAATCAGAACAGACCATACACAGAAGATCCGTTACACAGCCAATCAGGACAGACCATACACAGAAGCTCAGTTAGACAGCCAATCAGAACAGACCATACACAGAAGATCCGTTACACAGCCAATTAGGACAGACCATACACAGAAGCTCAGTTAGACAGCCAATCAGGACAGACCATACACAGAAGATCAGTTACACAGCCAATCAGGACAGACCTTACACAGAAGCTCAGTTAGACAGCCAATCAGGACAGACCATACACAGAAGATCAGTTACACAGCCAATCAGGACAGCCGATACACAGAAGCTCAGTTAGACAGCCAATCAGGACAGCCCATACACAGAAGCTCAGTTAGACAGCCAATCAGGACAGCCCATACACAGAAGATCAGTTACACCGCCAATCAGGACAGACCATACACAGAAGCTCAGTTAGACAGCCAATCAGGACAGACCATACACAGAAGATCAGTTACACAGCCAATCAGGACAGACCTTACACAGAAGCTCAGTTAGACAGCCAATCAGGACAGACCATACACAGAAGATCAGTTACACAGCCAATCAGGACAGCCGATACACAGAAGCTCAGTTAGACAGCCAATCAGGACAGCCCATACACAGAAGCTCAGTTAGACAGCCAATCAGGACAGCCCATACACAGAAGATCAGTTACACAGCCAATCAGGACAGACCATACACAGAAGCTCAGTTAGACAGCCAATCAGGACAGCCCATACACAGAAGCTCAGTTAGACAGCCAATCAGGACAGCCCATACACAGAAGCTCAGTTAGACAGCCAATC